>NC_137827.1:54568413-54698413 GCF_963921795.1 Nannobrachium achirus | reverse complement strand
CCCCCAGTGGAGGACCCCCTGCCACTGCAGCGCACATAAAATGCCGTAACTCGGGCTAGGAGCGTCCGGGAGAGCCGGGGCCGGTACCTATTCGTCCGCCAAGGCAACGACGCGGAGACCCCACCCCTCATTTCTCACATGGCCCTATTCTAGCGCCACCTTCAGGCCGATTTTTAAAACACATTTTTGGACACTGCTCCTACAGTTTTTGCCCTAAAATCACGAATATCACTACACAGCATGTCTACACTCATGTCATCAACATGGATCAGGAAGATTTTGGAAAAACACATTTTAGCCCTATTTGTGGAGATAAGCCACCTACGGTCGCTTATCTCCCGATTAGGGAGTCTTACTGGTGATGTCATATGTCGTATGTCTGTAGCCTTTTTCCTCAGCGTTTTGCCATAGGAAAACGTGTGTGTGTAGCATACCCTGTACATCCTAGACTCAAATCCTAGTCTGAAGACGTTATGCAAGCACGACCACCGCTCACTTCACATTGGGTGTGATTTTTCATTTATCTATCAAGTTCCGCCCGACAGTACAAAGGCGCAGGGCCCTTAACCAATGAGGTGCAATTGGAAATTGGCGGAAAAAAACATCTGGGAGTGGTGTTAGCTGGAGTATTGGTTGAGCTTCACATGGCAGTTAGCACGCTGCAGAATATAGTCACGTTAGGGGACATCATGGACTCCTATTTATTCATAAGCGAGCCCACACTGTTTCGTAGGAACAGTATTGTATTTCTAGTTTGCAAGTGTGATCTGGGAAATGCCCATATATGGGCATGTTCTGACATCACATTGTGGACTATATATGGGCATAAAATATAATGGGCATAAAAGGGACATCAGAGCCAGAGCGTGATGTCAGAGCGGCGAACCCATTCTGTTAAAAACACATTGGCTGCCACATTGGCTGCATTCAACTTACCGGCGCGAGTGCGTGTGTGTTGTGCTCGCAAACATCGGCGTGCGTGATGGGCGCACAGTTGATCTTTAGCGTGGTGAAGTTTAATCCAAACCGCGAGATCCCAAACCCACGCTCCATTCAGTCATAACGTGCCGCAATGTTTACATGCAGTTTCAATGGAGCTGTGAACACATGCACATGATCTCGTATTAGTTTGTGGGGGTCCCTGCTTCATCTCTCGCTCATCTAATGGGTCCTTGGCCTGAAAACGTTGAAGACTTATGATAATTAGTTCGACTTAAAACTAGACTAAAAATGAAATCTTTTCAGATTACTAACTAAATGGAATTTCATCCAAAAGACTAAAATCTAAATTGTGATTGATTGATTGATTGAAGACTTTATTAGAAGTTTGCATAGGAAAGGGTACAGTTTCATGACGGTACAGTTCACTGGTACAAGGTCAACTAAAAGGAGATCCTAGAAAAGACTAAGCTTATTTCCACAGGAAACCATTTAAGTATCTCATATAACATTGAATGACAGACGAATAGAACACAGTACTATGCACTGCAGTAGATATAGTCAGGAAAAAAGAAAGAATAAACAAAAAACTGTAAGTCTATACAAACAGCAAGTATATACAAAGAAGGGTCAAGGAAGGGTAGGGCTGGGCGAGGTTTGTTTTTACCAGTTGCGAACGGCTGCCGCCTGTAAGTGGTTTTTCAGGGCGATTTTAAAGGATGCTAGGGATCCACACTCCTTTATGGTCTTTGGTAAGAAAGGAGTGTGGAGTGTGCCGCCAAAACGAGCACTGCATTTTGAAAGGTGGAGATGCGAGGTTTCCGCTGGGCAGCGGCGGTCCGTATGTGATAGGATGATAATGGCATTACTGTCCGTATGTAGGGGTCAGGGGTCAAGTGCCACGTTCCACGGCAGCGATACCGAAGAGATGCTTTTCTGCACATTTAACAGGATTACATGCAGCGACTGGACAAAGTACTCCATCTACTCCAGTGTCTCTTAAGTGTAGATGACAGTCGCGTAAAGCTACTAAATACATGCACTTAAGTACTGTACAAATCAGATTAGATTTGATTATTGTTACAGAACATACTATACCCGCTACATTTCGGCCATTTGAAAATAGCCGATCTACACGCTCACAATGCGTCGCATTGTAGATCTGCTATTTTCAAAAGATTTTGAAAACTTGAAATGGGACATTCTGCATAATGGGTACAATACTTTTGTACTTTTACTCATGTAAATGTTGAATTCCGGACTTTTGCTTGTAACAGAGTATTTCTACATTGCAGTATTATTACTTTTACTTATAAGTACAGAATTTGAATACTTTTCCCACCACAGCTGGAGTCAAAGTAGAGATGCTCTACTCCTGGCCCAACATAAGCTGTCAAAATATAAGCTCTACTGTATATTTCCCATTAGTTCCTCTTATATATGTGTGTGTGTGTGTGTGTGTGTGTGCGCGTGTGTGTGTGTGTGTGTGTGTGTGTGTGTGTGTGTGTGTGTGTGTGTGTGTGTGTGTGTGTGTGTGTGTGTGCAGGGGCGTCACAAGGGGGGGGTTTAGTGGGACTGAGTTACTAGGGCCCAAGGTGGAGGGGCCCTAGTAACTTTAGCTATTGAAAAATAGCAGATATACAAGCTCACAGCACGGCTTTTTTTGAAAATGCTATTTTTGAAAAGTCGTGAAAGTGTGAAAATCTTATAATGTATTTTTTAAGCGAACATTTGTAACGCAAATTTTGCTTCTGGGTGGTCCCTGGAACAAAAAAATTTGAGATGGGGTCCATGGCCAAAAACATATCATCTTGGGGGTCCTTGACATGAAAATGTTTGAGCATGTGTGTGTGTGTGTGTGTGTGTGTATGTGTGTGTGTGTGTGTGTGTGTGTGTGTGTGTGTGTGTGTGTGTGTGTGTGTGTGTGTGTGTGTGTGTTACATAACAGAGGTCTCCCCCGTCTCTCCCGCTCTTCGGTAAAATACTTAATTTAATTTTTTTTTAGGTCGGATGACAAATTCGACCAATCGGGGGAGAGAATGCATGCAGGATTAGTGTTCATTAAAGAGCCGGATAGATTATTCACAAACATGGCAGGGACATATTACTGAACAAACATTCCATAACAGTGATTGCTATCAGAATAGTATAGAGCTTTATTACCCATTCAGAACGGGTACACATTATTGTGTATTATTATTTTATGCTTTAACTATTGAAAAATAGCAGATATACAAGCTGCAAGCTTGTAGATCTGCTATTTTTTTTAATTGTTAAAATTAGAATGTTGACCTGATTTTAACCCGATTCTATAAGTGTCTTTTGAATCCTTCTGAGGTTTTTGAAAAACCCTATGTTTCTATGTCAGCAATCTGGCCAGCCAGCCAAAAGGTCCTTTTCACTTAACTGGAGCTCAGTTAGTCTGTTCTTGAGAGACTACTACCGGTATGTCAGTGGTTCTCAAACCTTTTCATGTGAAGGACCCCCAAAATGATATGTATTTGGCCATGGACCCCCATCTCAAAATATTTAGTTCCAGGGACCCCCTAGAAGCAAAATTTGAGTTACAAACATTCGCTTTAAAAATACATATATTCAAAGATTTGCACACATTTTGAGAGAGGGCGAGTGCCAAAGTCCGACCGGCCATCGGCCGCGGCCGGCCGGTATATCCGGCCGGCCGGCCGGTAGCACCTCGGACGGCCGCTAGTACATTGAGACGGCCGGTGCTTTATTCGGCCAGCCGGCCGGTACACCTGGCCGGCCGGCCGGTACATCTGGCCGGCCGGCCGGTACAGGACCCTAACCCTAACCCTAACCCTAACCCTAACCCTAACCCTAACCCTAACCCTAACCCTAACCCTCCATATGACGTCAGAGTAGGACCCGACCCCGAAAAGACCTCCATATGACGTCAGAGTAGGACCCGAGCCCGAAAAGACCTCCAAAAGACCTCCATATGACGTCAGAGTAGGACCCGACCCCGAAAAGACCTCCAAAAGACCTCCATATGACGTCAGAGTAGGACCCGACCCCGAAAAGACCTCCATACGACGTATGACCCCGGAAAGACCTTCAAAAGACCTCTCTACGACGTCAGAGTAGGACCCGACCCCGAAAAGACCTCCAAAAGACCTCCATATGACGTCAGAGTAGGACCCGACCCCGAAAAGACCTCCAAAAGACCTCCATATGACGTCAGAGTAGGACCCGACCCCGAAAAGACCCCGAAAAGACCTCCATACGACGTACAACCCCGAAAAGACCTCCAAAAGACCTCCATATGACGTCAGAGTAGGATCCGACCCAAAAAAGACCTCCAAAAGACCTCCATACAACGAACGTACGACCCCGAAAAGACCTCCAAAAGACCTCCATATGACGTCAGAGTAGGACCCGACCCCGAAAAGACCTCCGAAAAGACGTCCGGCCGGCCTAATGTACCGGCCGGCCGGACGAATATACCGGCTGGCCGGCCTAATATAGTTCATGGCCGGCAGAATCTACCGGCCGGCCGGCCTAATGTACCGGTCGGCCGAATGTACCGGCCGGCCGTCTGAATTTACTAGCGGCCGTCCGAGGTACTACCGGCCAGTAGTACCGCCGGCCGGACTTTGGCACTCGCCCTTACTGCACATTTTCACGACTTTCAAAAATAGCAGATGTACAAGCTTGCAGCGCGGCACTCGGTGCCGCGCTGTGAGCTTGTATATCTGCTATTTTTCAATAGTTAAAGCATTCAATAATCCCACGCCTAAAGCTTTTCGTTTTTTAACGGTAGGATATGTGATTTTCCTTGGTTAAAATACAGGTTAAATACTGTAGCTCTAATATTCTGATAGTGTTTGTTCGGTAACAGGAGTCAGCTCTATAAAGTGAGCAGAAAATGCATTTTGTGGTCGGGATACAGATTTTATCCAACCAGGAATAGAGAACTCAGAAAGGACACAGATTAAACGAGTGAAATCAGGAAGTAATTAGGAAGTAATGACATATAAACGAGCAGGCACAATTGGAACTGGAACCCTATCAAATCATCACGTTCGGGCATTTGTACTGTACGTTTATGCTTAACTCTCCCAACGCTTTGAACGTTCACGTTCGCCCGATTGCGCAAGACCTCTCCGCCAATACGGCGCTCGTTCGGTTCGTTCGTCTGATGACTGTAAGCTGATGAGGGGTCGCGCGGCCGTCTACTGTAAACACATTTTCCGCGGTGATGGTGTAAAAAATCCATTATGCGTTAGATCAACGGAGAACAATTCACTTCCTTGTTGATTCCCTCTGGCTCTGAGGCTCTGTGGCCAGTGACTGGTCTTCTTCTTCTTCAACACATAACAGGCAAATTCACATTCATTCTCGCATGACGCCGCCCTCTGCTGCCTGGCAGACCAAAGTGCACTATTGCACAACCCAAAAAAATAAAAATAAATAAATAAATGTCTGTCTGTCTATCTACTATAACGTCGCAAAGATAAGCCGCTTTTTGATGGCACCAGACCCAATAAATAAATAAATAATCTGGCAGTATGAGAGTTAAGGGACAACTTTAGTTTTTTTACAACAAGGGTTTATATTTTAGATTGTAATTAAAGAATATAACAGATGAGTGTTTAATTTCATTTACTTCTTTCTATTGTTTTAGAGATTCTTATTTCAGTGGTTGGGGGCATGGGTAAAAGTGGCTACATATGTCATTTTACACATGAATAAGCCCCTTCCCAAGATACAACGCAACCTTTCATGGTATTGTTGTGTCTAAAAAGACATTTAGCCACTTGTACGCATGCCCCCATGCGTACGCAGGCCCCACATTTTAGCACGGTAAACGCGATAAAACAATAGAATGAAGCAAATGAAAACATTTTAAGACTCACTTTTTCTTTTCTCTAATTACAATCTAAAATATGAACCCTTGTTGTAAAAAAACAAATTTGGCCTTTAAAGCCCTGCTTCATCATACAAGACTGTCGCACAAAACGAGTGAAAATAGCAGATCTACAAGCATGCGATGCGAGGCGTTGTGTGCTCGTAGATCGTCTATTTTCACTATCTAAATCATTTTTTAGATATGCAAGGTTTCCACCTATCCCGAACTAGTTCGGGATAAATCAGGGCTATAAATTGGCCGAGTTGCCGATCCCGAACTAGTTCGGCTTTTTGTATAAAGTTAATTAAACACCCGAAGGCCTTACCGAAGCCCCGGGCAAAGTTTTCGAGCAGTCCGTCGGCCGCGATTTGTTTACATCGGCCCGCAAGAGCGTCGCGCCGCCGATTTTTGTCATTGAATCCAATGCATTCTCAGATCTTTGAAGCTCATTTTCTCTGATCTATGCTTTTATGGAAGAGGACAAGGTTTATTCACGGCTAAATCGCTGAAAATTGGGCTTCTAACATGAGTGATAGCCAATAGCTTACTTCAAGCTAACTTCATCCGGGTCATTTTCATGACACGCACGTCACGGCTGCACAAGGCTTGTGCATATACAGCGTATCTCTGTGGAGATTCTGGTCACCCAGCAGCCTCTGGCGCCCTCTAGCTGGCACTGTATGTGTTAAGCTGATAAATGGGTGCTCTCTCCTGAAGGGCTGAAATGTTGACACCTACTTGTAAAATAAATGTAATTTTTGTTAAAGAGCTGGAGAGACAGGCAGACTCATGTTGGGGGGGGGGGGGGGGGGGGGGGGAAATCAGGCCCTTGAATGAATTATCTTATGTCCATCAAAAAAAAATAGAATATTGAGTAAAAGTACATTTTCTTGAAACTTATCTATTCTAGATACATTGCACACTCAGTGAATTAGTGAATTATTCCAAACCTTTTTTTTTGTTTATTATTATTATTTCTTTTAGATTTTTTATGGCATTCATGAATATCAAAAGTCCATGTTTCAAAATGTTACACTATTACACGAGACCATGCACTCAAAACAAGGCTTTATAATAGAGAAACATCAACCTTCTGAAGTCAGAGTTGCTTGAAGTCCAGTGGGAAGTTTCCACAGTCAGTGATGATATGGGGTTCTATGGCATTTCTTTTAGATGGATCTGTACATTGTTTTACTATTGTTTTACTACATAATTGTGTGTGTGCCCCCTCAGTCATTTCATCATGGAGATGAACCCACAAAAAAAATGAATGAATGAATGAATGAATGAATGAATGATTTTTTTCTTTTTCTTTTCCCAGGTCCAGCTATTCCCGTTGGAGTGGATGTCCAGGTGGAGAGCTTGGACAGCATCTCTGAAGTGGACATGGTACGTCTCTGTCCCTTCCTTCATGCCATGGAGATCAGTCTGATGACCCCCAAAATAATCCTATTTCAACTGGGGACCCCCCACCCTGACAAGCACTAGCTTGGAATTGTAGGAGTTGGCATTTAGTTTGACTGGATTTCTTCCATTGTGAAGGCGTTGGGAGCATGTAGATCTGCTATTTTCACAATCTATACCTCTAATATTTGACACATTTTGCCAATGTTTAACCAGAGGTAATACAAGGTCTTAAAAGTCCTCAAACTGAAATGTGTAGATACCCTGTATTCACTTATACTGTGTGTTGTTGTGTTTACTGTTAAGTCAGAAAACAATGTTAACCCATGAGCCAGGGTTCCCCAATTCGTTTTCGCCAAGGGCCGAATTATGTCTAGGGTACCAAGCCGAGGGCCACAACATTGCGGGTGGCGACGGCGGCGTTCCTGCTACTCCAGCGACAATTCAGATATAGGCCTACTAGTGCAGTGTTTCTCAAGCATTGTGCTGCGGACCTTTGGTGTGGCCTTTGAAATTTGGCAGTGAAGTCACGATTTAAGGACTTTTAAAACCTGTTTAATACCTCAAGAAATAAAATAGACCATTACAGCCTCAAAAATAATAAACAAACTAAAAACTTGTAAAACATTGGCCAATTATAAAATAATATAAGAAAAGTGTGCCCTAAGAAAAAGTGTGCCCTGGCAGAAAAAAGGTAACTAGTGTTGTTGCTGCTCTTATACCACCATTATTATAATTATTATGAGAAATCACTCCTTAAAGTTGAAACAAAATAAGTTAAGAACCAATTAACCAGTCTGCTTGAAAAGTATGCATCTGTAGCAGCTATTGACAGTGCAGAGACATAATTGCCTTCCTTTGATCCATTAACAAGGGGCCGTTACTACTTATTGGCATCAGCTGCCAGCTGGACACAGAGTCTGACTCTGCAGGGCTCTGTGTCTGTCTCATTTCTCCAAAAGCCCCTTGAATATGATTGAAAATGATTAAGGATTACTGTGATTATGGTAAGCTTACGTTTCATATCGCACTCACCTTACCTGTAACTTTCACTACTCCCCGAAAATATTTTTTTTTTTGAAAAAAAAAAAAAAAAATGGAAGTTGTATTTTTTTTGACTGGGGTTGATGGGGGGCGGACAGATATACTAGCTCATAGCGCGGCACCGAGTGCCGAGCTGCGAGCTTGTATAACTGCTATTTTTGAAAAATCGTGAAAATGTGTGCAAAAAACCTGTTTCCATGTCAGTGGTGCTCAAACTTTTTCATGTGAAGGACCCCCACGATGATATGTATTTGGCCATGGACCCCCATCTCAAAATATTTAGTTCCAGGGACCCCCCCAGAAGCAAAATTTGAGTTACAAATGTTCGCTTAAAAAATACATATATTCAAAGATTTTCACAAATAGCAGATCTACAAGCTTGCAGCGCGGCACTCAGTGCCACTCTGTGAGCTTGTATATCTGCTATTTTTCAATAGCTAAAGTTACTAGGGCCCCTCCACCTTGGGCCCTAGTAACTCAGTCCCACTCTCCCCCCCTTTGTGACGCCCCTGAACGTGAACAATGCTGCCCCCTCCCTGCAGGACTTCACCATGACGCTGTACCTCCGGCACTACTGGAAGGACGAGCGGCTCTCCTTCACCAGCTCCACCAACAAGAGCATGACGTTCGACGGCCGCCTGGTCAAGAAGATCTGGGTGCCCGACGTCTTCTTCGTGCACTCCAAGCGCAGCTTCATCCACGACACCACCACCGACAACATCATGATCCGCGTCTTCCCCGACGGACACGTGCTCTACAGCCTGAGGTAGGGCTGTCACAATTATTACATAATCGTTTAATTGCAATTATTTTACATAATCTCAGTTATTCCGCCATAATCGTCATAATCGTTTACGTTGAAAAATGTTCGTACATTTTCAAAAATGGTGGAAATAGCAGATCTACAAGCTCACAACGCATTGCATCATGTGAGCTTCCACTATCAATGATATTTTTTATGTATAAAGTTGTGAGAAAGAAGTAGTCGCCAGCACTCAAGGAATCTCCTTTTTACATGATTTTATTTACCTCAATGGACAGAGTCAACGGATGCGTTTCGACCCTTCGGTCTTCTTCAGCGTTGTATAAATACCGCACGACGAGCGCCATTCATGGACGTCAGAATGAACGCGTTCGACAATAACGTTCATCAAGCGGAAACAAAGAACGTTCAGTTCACGTTCGCCCAAAATATGAACGTGTTCATGAACGTTCGTTCATTAAACGCGTTCGGGTACAACACTGCCTTAAGGTAGCATGTGAGGGGTCAAACTAGTGTTTTTTTCATGATCCTGAATCCATTGAAAGCATTTGTTTTTGCACGGAAAACATTCCAGGGGCTAAAAACGGCTCCCGCAAAGCAGTGAAAAGTGATGACTCATCACTAAAACCCTAGCTTTGCACGAAAAAAGTTTTAGGATCAGTGTACACGGTTGTGAACTGTAGCTAAAAGAATTGACAATAAATAGAAGGGACAGGGAAAAATGCAGTTTCTAATTACTGTGTCAGGCTCCACCACACACACACGCACACGCACACGCACACGCACACACACACACACACACACACACACACACACACACACACACACACACACACACACACACAACGCGCACGCGCTTCCCCAACCATCCATATATACCGCCTCTTCACGCTCTCCTGTCCATCAGCTGGGCAATTTACGCAGAAATGCTGATGAAAATACAATCTACCTCCGTATTAAACCAACTGCCTTGCTGCCTAATTGGCTAACGGCACACACTAGGTTGTTACCTAAAGACAGGCGATAAGTTTTCAAAACGTGGTGTGTGTGTGTGTGTGTGTGGGCTGTGGGGGGGACGCGAGTCGCTTGTTGACATTATTTTAACGAGCCTTCTTGTTAGGCTGGCATTCTTCGTTATAAATATTCATCGCTACTATGACGGCGGGCCAGAAAGTTCAGCATGTGGCGAGTTTTCCTCTGTAAGCGCTCAGTCACCGAAGTTACGCTTAAAATTATGAACAGAGCGGGATGCGGAAGATATGATTCATGTTTTATTCATGAGTTTGTGAGCCAGAGATGGAGAAGAGGCGTGCGTGCGTGCGTGCGTGCGTGCGTGCGTGCGTGCGTGCGTGCGTGCGCGCGTGCGTGCGTGCGTGCGTTTGTCGGACTTAAAAACAAAAGTACAACTGGTAACCAGCCTTCACATTCCCCCATGGCTGGCTAACGTCTGTGCTCCTTGGTGCCGGGATAGCGACTGAACGTGAATAACAGCGAGACATTTTGCAGGATAGTGATATCTTATTATGGCTTCACTAAAACTAGAATAAATAAATATCATGTATATGTATATGATCAAACCAATGTCTGCGTCAGGGACATGCTGGGCCCCTGCTTCAGCCCGGGAAAAAGAGTTGGAGAGGCCCTCATTTTTTTTTATTGCGACCGTCAGGTCGCACTTACTATCAAAACCTCCACAAACTGTGAGTCAGTCAGTCAGTCCGTCCGTCCGTCCGTCCGTCCGTCAGTCTGTCTGTCACACCTCACACGTCACACTATTGCCCTGCTCATATCTCCGCAACCGTTGCCCCGATCCATGCCAAATTTTGCACACACACTCCTTGCCTGCCAAACTACAACCTCCAAGGACCAGGTCCCTGGGGGGACCCCCAGATGTAAAAAATGACCAAATGTGCAAAAATGACCAAATGAACACCCCAACGGGGCTGCTCATGGGGAATTCCCGGGGACCACCGACTCCTGGTGCTCCAGAACGGATGCCAAAGTGGTGGCGCCCCCAGTGGAGGACCCCCTCCACTGCAGCTCACATAAAATGCCGTAACTCGGGCTAGGAGCGTCCGGGAGAGCCGGGGCCAGTACCTATTCGTCCGCCAAGGCAACGCGGAGACCCCACCCCTCATTTCTCACATGGCCCTCTTCTAGCGCCACCATGAGGCTGATTCTTGCAAATAGAGTTCTCAAATTCGGCCCGAACCCGACCCTACCCGACCCGACCCGACGTTATCGGGCCGAGCCGGGCCCAAAAATTATAATAATTAGTCGGGCCGGGCCGGGCTCCGGGCTCCGTCACTCAAGCAACAGAGAACAGGCGCATATCGATGTCTGCCTGTCTTCAGCGCAGCACTGAAACCTGCCTAAGTTCCTAACCAATGGACCAAGGATAATCGGTGACGCATACGGAAGTATAGTCTATCAGTCTCATAGAGCAGTCTGGTTGTTGTGATGACGTCACAATCGAAACCTTTGGATATACGGAAGTCTGTCACAGGCAGCGAGTCAGCGTTAGCTCTGTGTGATCGAGCGGCTACGATGAAAGTTTGGAGCTGCATGTTAAATTAAAAGGCAGCAGGCAGTTTTACAAGTTTGTAATAAGTTATAAATCCAAGAAAGGTACATTCAAAGCGGAACCAACCTGGATATTATTGACAAGGACTTAAGAGGATTGTATTAACAACAACATCAACATGACCAACCTAAAAGCACCATACGTTGACATCCTCTGATTCCTCTTACCTTAGAGACGATCATCTCGGCTGGTAAGATATTATTAATTCCATTATGCTTTCTGGTTAATCAAGTGTCCTTTGCTGCTGCTGTGTGCATTTATATTAAAGGGTTTACAGCCGCAGCGCGCCGCTTATTACGTGCCTAAGTTGTATATGTTTAAGCATGGTGATCAGGTGGTGTCGCGCACTAAACAACAGATCTGCAAGCCCAGAATGCAAGCCAGATGAACACGTTTTGGGTTTATAGATCTGCCGAGCCTGCGTTTGATGCGTGACCGTTGAAAGGACGAAACATAAATCACGCAGGCAGCGACAACGGCAGGGAGAGGGAGGATGAGAGCTGTATGATTGAGATTGACTGTTGACAACAACAGGGATTTAACGTTAGCACATTTTGTGCAGAACCTTGCATGTTTCATGAACAATTTAACATGTGAAGTTGCCATTTCGCCAACTATTATATGTCCGTTCTCTCACTGTTGTAATTTGAGGCACTGGCGCTGCCAGCTGCCTACTGGCGACGTTTTTTTTTCTCTCTCTCTCTCTCTCTCTCTCTCTCTCTCGGGCTTTCGGGTTTTCGGGCCGAAAATGATGATAATTGTTAGGGTCGGGCCGGGCTTCGGGTCGGCCCACTCGGGCCCAGTTAGGGCCGGGCCTTAATTTTCAGGCCCGTTGAGAACTCTACTTGCAAAACACATTTTTGGACACTGCTCCTACAGATTTTGCCCTAAAATCACACAAATCGGTACACACTATGTCTACACTCATGTCATCAACATGGATCTGTCCCATATAGCGCCACCATCAGGGCGATTTTTTCAAACACATTTTTGGACACTGCTCCTACAGATTTTGCCCTAAAATCACGCAAATCGATACACAGTATGTCTACACTCATCTCATCAATATGGATGTCCCATATAGCGCCACCATCAGGCCGATTTTTTGAACCACATTTTTGGACACTGCTCCTACACATTTTGCCCTAAAATCACGCTGCGACCTGACGGTCACTTATCTCCCGATTAGGGAGTCTTACTGGTATATATATTCCGTCGTTGTTGGGTGGAAACCTTGTATGTCCAAAACCGTTTGTTTTGTATTTATCATTTTAAAAAATGATTTAAACTAGTGAAAACAGCCGATCTACAAGCACGTTGTGTGCTTGTAGATCTGCTGTTTTCACTACTTTGTGCTGTTTTCACTACTTCTGTGCAACAGCCTTGTATGATGAAGCAGGGCTTTGCTTTGCGAAAAAATGTATACATTTGAAACTTGGAGATACGAGGTTTCTGCCCGACAGTGACGGTTTACTTTGTTGGCCACCCAGCCCCCAAAATAGAACGAAGGCAGACATTTTATTGTAATTTTTTTCCTAATGGCCGGCCCGGACCAGCCGGGAATGAGCCGGCCGTTCGGGAGTTGTCCCGCTTTTCCCAATGGCCAGCACGTCCCTGGTCTGCGTGCACCTGGTTGCAGAATTAGAGCTTTTTTTAAAATGTGTCTTTTGTACCCCTCATTGATTGTTGCGCCCTTTGATGAGGCCTGTCGTCGCTGGCGATTACCTTCTGGATTTAGCGTGAAAGCACCTTTGAGGCAACGTTTATAGTAGCCTTTTATTTTATGGTTGTTTTTTTCCCCGTTATCTCCTAGGCAGAAGGAGAAGAGAAAAGAACGAAGAAAAAAAACAGTTACTAAGAATCCATTCAGATTGTGCATTTTCCGAATGATGTCGTGATTATACCGAGCGGAAAGAGTAGCAAAGCTGATAAAGCATCTTTAAAAGGAAGCATTCAACAGCAAGTTGGGAAAGTAATAAAACCGGATGAAAAGAAAAAGCAATTTGGACAAAACAGAGCGAGAGGATGTAACACAATTTGAATCCTGGCAGTTATGGACTTGAAAGTAGCCAAGTGTAAACAGTGCGTTTATAGAGAGAGCCTTTCTCTAAGAGTGCTTCACGACGAACGTGTCTTTCACTTGGCGGAGGAGTTGCCTGACTGCGAGCGTCAGACATCTCACACCACACTACGTGGGGGGAGAGAGTCTGAAATTCCGGGCAGACATTCTATTTCGGCGGGGGGGGGCTAAAGCCTATTGACATCACACACACACACACACACATACACACACACACACACACGCGACGGCGACGTGGCGTGACATTGCAAAAATACGTTATTTCTCATAACATATTATATGTCTGCATGTTTACGTTAGTGCAAAATGGTATTAAAACGTGAAGAAACGGCACTATTTCATAGTTTATTAAAATAATACGAGTCGAGTCTGACTCCGCCATGACAGTTTTCACGGACCAATCAGAGTCCACTAGACTCTCACGTGGGCAGAGGACACCAATCAGAGTCCACGAGCGAGTCTCACGTGAGCTCAAGAGCTCTGTTTGGAGGGGGCTGGGACCGGAGCAGCCACACACGTGCCCCAAGCATACAACCCTGATTGGCCCATTCAATGCGCCCGCTCTTTGGACGCTTTCGAAATAGATTAAAATGTGTGCAGCTTCAGTCCACACTACACACCACCCACCAGCAGGGGGTGGTGATGTGCGGACTGAAGTGTCAGGCTAGCGGAGGAGACCATGCCATGCAGGCACAAACCTGCTCATCGGGAGCAGTTAGGCCAGCAGGAGTGCCTGCACTTTTTGAGCGGTGGTGGCTGTGCGTGTGTCTGTAGCCACTTTTCCTCAGCGTTTTGCCATAGCAATGTGTTTTCCTCAGCGCTTTGCCATAGCAATGTGTTTTCCTCAGCGTTTTGCCATAGCAATATGTGTGTGTGAGTAGACATATTACATCATATTACATCACCAATTATCTGTAGCCACTATCTGTAGCCACCTTTCCTCAGCGTTTTGCCATAGCAATGTGTTTTCCTCAGTGTTTTGCCATAGCAATATGTGTGTGTGTGTGTGTGCGTGCGTGCGTGCGTGCGTGCGTGCGTGCGTGCGTGCGTGCGTGCGTGCGTGCGTGCGTGTGTGTAGCCATATTACATCACATTACATCACCAATTAACTGTAGCCACTATCTGTAGCCACTTTTCCTCAGCGTTTTGCCATAGCAATGTGTTTTCCTCAGCGTTTCTTTTGCCATAGCAAAATGTCTGTGTGTGTGTGTGTGTCTGTGTGTGTGTGTGTGTGCGTGTGTGTGTGTGTGTGTGTGTGTGTGTGTGTGTGTGTGTGTGTGTAGCCATATTACATCACCAATTACATCCTAGTCCTATATCCTAGTCTTTTTCCTCAGCGTTTTGCCATAGCAATGTGTGTGTGTGTAGCTTGTATTACATCACCAATTACCAATTGAATTACCAATTGCTACTTTTAAATCTACCCACCCAAAAAAACTAAAAAACTTGGGGCTTTGGAATAGCGGCACTGGTGTTACACACAAGACATTACAAACACACTTGGAATGGGAATTAGTGGGGGGAAAAGTCTTCATCCCATTCTGTATGGAAGTGGTAGGTGTCGGGGTTCATGTGTAATGCTACTGACTCTCAACTAAAACGATAAGCTCACACAGCTTATTTACAATGAGATCCTTTTTTTTAACAAGGATACATTTGTTCCGCTTAATTATTTTTCTAGGTTGTACTGACAATAAGACAATACAGAGAAAAAACACAACGGCCTTCACATAAGCCACCTGGATACCTTGGCAATCTTTTCATCATTCATTCTTTGGTCTTATGTAATAAACCAATTAAAACGTATTCATTTGAGCACCGCGCTGTTTTCATTTTAATGGTAATGTGAGTCCTCTATATCAACCCATCTATTAACTCAGGTGTCATTTTAGGTTTTAGTGTTTGCTATTCGATAATAGCAGATCTCACAGCGCGTCAGTTCGTGCCACGCTGCAAGCTTGTAGATCTATTAAAAAAAACAAGAAAGAGAGAAAATAGCTTTTCAATCAGTCTGCAGAGAGTTCCAGAGTTTTGCCCCCATTTTTCCTGAGAAATTAGTTCTTGAACATTGGAACAAGACAATCCATTACTCGACCTTAGCCTCGTAAACCACCAACTTCTGGAAATCGCATTTGCATTTGATTCCAGAAGGTGGTTCTCAACCTGTGGGTCAGGACCTCCAGGGGGGTCGCCAAAGTATTTTGGGGGGGTCCCCAAATGATTAACTTAGTTAATGTGCAACATTGTTTTCTCAACAGTAAACAAACCAACATAACGTTTTAAGTGTATATAGAGGGTATCTGCACATTAAAGTTGTACCATGTAACTTTTTTTATAAAACAAATCTTAAAATTGTCCTAACTGTTAAATCGCTAAAGTTTTAGAACACCCACTCCGTTATTTTCAGCTTCTGAAGCCTTCTCTTTATATGTTTTCTATGATCCTGGCCGTGGACCGGATTTCGCGCCAAAATGACGTAATCTGCATCATCTGTATACGTTGTGTATACGTTGCCCAATCACATCGCCGATCATGCACACATGGTACACTACCGGCCAATCACAGCTTATCTGCTCTGGTCTCCAGGAAGCGCCTCCGCTTGGCTACAGTGTTTACCATGGTGAAGGATTTTAACCTCTTAATCCACAAATCCTGGCCAGAAAATTACGTTCTACCATGCGTTCTACCCCTCCACGGATTACTATCGGTCGCGGTGGTTTGCGGCGCCGCTCCGGTGGTCCGCGGCGGTGGTCCGCGACGACTCCGGCCGAAAAACGTCCGAAAAAAGCAATACCGCTACTGACCACTAGTTGAACTTACACAGTATAGCTTTAAGGACTTTTTAATACCTCTAAAATAACAAATTAAACATTGGCCAAATTGTCAAATATTAGAGGCAGAAATTGTGAAAATAGCAGATCTACGTGCTGTAGATCGTCTATTTTCACAATAGAATGGTGTTATACATAATGTAATACCTCAGCTCTTATGGCCCTTTCATAGTACACTCTGCGGTGTAGCTTTCTAGCTATCACCTAGGCATTGTTATACATTTTTAGGTGATAGCTAGAAAACTACACCGAGGTTCAGGTTCAGGTTCAGGTTCAACTTTATTGTCAACAATACCAGTTACATGTAAAAGGCAAGTGAAATTCATTGTGCGCTAAAACCAAGGCAGCAGCTATACAGTCTTAAAATACCACATTAAAATCAGTGTTGCTAAACCTAACCCTAACCCCTAACCCTAACCACACCCGGTGCGCATTTCCGAACGCACCCTTTGATACACTCAGACTGAAACACCAGCAGAAAACACTCTCCCGTTGAGAATCACTGGTTTACGAGACAAACTCGACTTCTGGCGTCTTAAAGGGATAGTTTAAACCCGACATTTCCTGTCAATTACTCATCCCATGGAGACTTGAATTCATTGTTTTTTTTTGTCACATTCCTGAGCCAATAATTTTAGGTGACTCGTTGTGTCTCCATAGGGAACAAAGCAGGCTCTTTGTGTCTCCGTAGGGAACAAAGCAGGTTCTTTGTGTCTCCATAGGGAACAAAGCATTATTAAGCTGGCTTAATAATGCGAAAAAAAAAGAAAAGAAAAACATATCCATGAATTCAAGTCTCCATGTGGTGAGTAAATGATAGAAAAAAGTATTTTTTTGGGGGTGGAACTATCCCTTTAACAACCAGTCGAGAGAAATGGGGTGAAACATGAATATAAACTAAAAAAGAAAAATAGATATATAATTAAAAAAGAATAATATTCACACATTTTTCTCTGTGGTTTTCTCTTTGACAGGGTGACGGTGACGGCCGCTTGCAACATGGACTTCAGCCGCTTTCCTCTGGACTCCCAGACCTGCTCACTGGAGCTGGAGAGCTGTGAGTACTGACACACACATACATACATACATACATACATACCGGTACATACATACATACATACAGTAGCGGCTCTTGGTGATTTTGGGTGGTAGGGCTAATGTAACGCCCAGGATTCGAACTCGGGTATCCCGCGTGTGGAAGTCCAATATCTTAACCATTGATCCAAAGGGATATCCCTATGGACTGAGGGAAATACTAGACTTTTGAGGCTATCAGGCTGAGGCAGTGAGCCACTCTGCTACATCAATAAATCCATCACACTATATACTATTACTAGCCATAGTTCACTCTGCAGCAACAGCATCATATTATACTATATGCTAGCCATAGTTCACCCTGCAGCAAAATCACATTCCAGATGCCAAGTTACAGCAATGACACTACTGTACTTTGTTATAGCAAGAGATGCACATGAACAGAAGTGCCCACAACAAACAGGGGTTCCACTGCTCCAGTGAACATTATGTTTGTATGTGCAGATAACTATCATCATTATTGGTGGAGTTGACAATACTCATCATTTTAAGCATAGGAATAACACAATCCTAAATTAAGGGTCACACAAGAACATCATGTACTTTTTAAATAAAATATAAGACCAGAACCAGACAACTAATGAAAAGGTTTGATTATTACAGCTTGAGGTGGACCTTATATTGCCAAAGCATTACATTATGATACAAAATAATCTCTGTCTCCCTTTCCATATAACTGCTTTTAAAGTGCCACAGTGCCACACACTCTCTCTCTCTCTCTCTCTCTCTCTCTCTCTCTCTCTCTCTCTCTCTCTCTCTCTCTCTCTCTCTACCGTGCCACGCCACTGACACAAACCGAAGCACCAAAACACACGCACGAATGCGCGCAATACCGACGCGAACCCACGCGGTACAGACACGAATCAAAACAAACAGACACACACACACTGTGTGACACACTAACACGCGTGCGAGCGGTACCAACGCAAACGCACGCGGTACAGACACGAATCAAAACAAACACACACACACACACACACACACACACACACACACACACACACACACACACACACACACACACACACACACACACACACACACACACACACAGGCACGCAGTCACGTTGACAACAGCATCTAAAGACAGGCAGCTTAATCCACAGCACATTTCCAATGTTATTAAAGCAGCGACCATTCTTAACTTTGTCAGATAAATTAAATTCACGATACCTTTAGAATGACTGGGTCCACTGTGCACTCTCCTCCAAAAGGCAAGCATTTCACACCAAATGTATGATTTTGTGGTCTTTCCTTTTGTATTTGCACCACCAGTCTCTTGACTTCTATTTTTTCTCCCACGAACATGACAGAAAATCGATTAAAAAGTAAATAATAAGTCCATTTGAATTGTCCCGCGACATTGTATTTCTCTTCCTCAAACACAGACATCAGACATTGGTTAAAAGCCAGTCACATGGTGGAACTGCAGTGGGCACGTCCTACGGGCTGAATGAAATTAGCCCAAACAGGGACTAAATGAAGCAGGCGTGGCATGCCAGCTGTCAATCACCCAGCTCAACGATAATCACACAGTGATGTCACAGAACTGGGCGTGTTCTTTGGGCTGACAGAAACTAGCCCCACAATGTTAAGAATATGAAGCAGGCGTGGCATGTAAGCTCACTAAGCTGTCAATCATTCTTCAATGATAGTCAATGAAAGCTGGCTTGGGCTAAAAGAACTCAGCCCATTTGGACATATTTGGTGTTTTTTTGTAACTTTTTGATGCTGTTACTGCTTTAGGTTCCACCAGCATATAAAAATAATATTTCTTCTAAAAAAAAAAAATCAAAAAAAAAAAGTTTTTTTTTTTTTTGATTTTTTTAAGGGATATTTCCCCCATAAGATAGGAGGGGCTAAGCCCCTCTAGCCCATATAGAGGAGCCGCCCCTGCATACATACATACATACATACATACATACATACCGGTACATACATACATACATACATACATACATACATACATACATACATACATACACACATACATACATACATACATACCGGTACATACATACATACATACATACATACATACATACATACATACATACATACATACATACATACATACATACATACATACATACACACATACACACATACACACATACATACATACCGGTACATACATACATACATACATACATACATACATACATACATACATACGCACGCACGCACGCACGCACGCACGCACGCACGCACGCACGCACGCACACACACACACACACACACACACACACACACACACACACACACACACACACACACACACACACACACACACACACACACACATACATACATACATACATACACACACACACATACATACATACATACATGCATACATACATACATACACACATATACATGCATACATACATACATACATACATACATACATACATACATACATACATACCGCACAGACTATTTCACGAATAGTGATTTCTAGTATTCGAATTATTCGACCTCAAAGTATTCGAATAGTCAAATATTCGACAGGACTGGCCAAACTGTCAAATATTAAGTAAGCAAGAGGCGAACATTTTGAAAATAGCCGATCTACATGCTCACAACGCCTCGCAAGATCGGCTATTTTCACAACATTTATCTGCGGAACCGAGTCACATTAAATGAAATACCTACAATTCCAAGTGCTTGTCAGGGTGGGGTCCCCAGTTCAAATATGTTTATTTTGGGGGTCACGGCTTAAAAGGGTTTGAGAACCCCTGGTATAGAGCATTAACAAATTCATCCACCAGGGGCATTGACAACTCATTCTTATTGACTTCCTATCTAGCCAAGCTTTATAAACTATATATATTTTTAAAGATAAAACAATAAAAAAGAAATAAGCGAATATCCGACTTTGGTGAACAACGTTGAATAGTGACTTTGATATTCGAATATTCGAATACATGGTGAATGCCCTAATACAGACAGTACAGACAGTACAGACCTGCTCACTGGAGATGGAGAGCTGTGAGTACTGACACACAGTACACAGTACACACAGAACAAATAGAAATGCTAAACAGGGAATGAAACCTGTGGAAAAAGAGCAGTAAACCCTGAAGAGTTAAAACGGCACATGTGTATACCGGTATACTGTACACAAGCTGTAATTTGAATCCTGCAAATTAATAGTTTTGGACATATGAGGGTTCCTCCCGACAGGCGATATATGACACTGTCCTCAATTAGCTGGTTCCTAACATATTAACCCCTTAAACCGGGGGTCTTCAACGTTTTCAGGCCAAGGACCCCTTAGTTGAGAAATAGATGAAGCAGGGACCCCCCACAACCTGTTAATAGACATATAGTTTCATCTTTTGACAGCACAATAATCAGTGTATTTTGGATTCTTGAACCGTCAGCACTTAATAAACTTGACCTTTCATTCTGTACATTGTCTGCTATTTTCCCCCTCTACACCAAAGCTATTTGCCCAAAATAGCTGATCACAATGAGGCGTTGTGAGCTTATTGTGTCTAAAAAATATTGCGTCTGAAAAAAAATAAAAAATTAGCCACTTGTACGCATGCCCCCACCCACTGAAATCAAAATCGCTAAAATCACTCAAATCAATGGTAGAAAGCAATACGTTAAAAAAATGTTAACACTCATCTTTTCTTTTCTCTAATTCCAATCTAAAATATGAACCCTTGTTGTAAAGAACCAAAGTTGTCCATTAAACTCCAACATATAAATGTTTTATGCCAGGTGTGTTATATAAGGTCAAACACTAACCAATTAAATAATTCATGTTGGCTTTCCATGGCCAGAGGCAGTGCTTTTCAAACAGATCTGTGCCCTAGGCACACCAAAGGGCAAGTCAAAATCTCTAGGCATATATACCTGCATTAAAACTAACTGAAATGTAAAAAACGAAATATGCTGACAATTCTGTCTAGAGGTGTGCATTGGCACTGCCCTCACGATTCGATTCGATTACGATTCACCAGGTAACGATTCGATTCGATTATGCGATGCATTGCGATGCATCAACATGTTCTAGATATTATTGCACAACAATTTTATTTATCAGTCAATACGTGCAGTCAGATATACCGAATACAATATTTATGCCAAATATCTAAATAGCTATGAATTTATGGGTTCACACTTGTTATTTTGTATTTGTACCAACAGTCAAAACAGCACATTCTAGGTGTGTGAGAGAGAGTGGGAGGGAGGGAAGAGAAGAGGAAGAGAGCGCTCTGGCCACGTTCACTCGTGTTGTGTTTAAAATAAATATTATTAACCAACTATATCTATTTGCGTCCCCATTCAAACGTTCACTTTCCCTGTCAGGCAAGCAAAAAGAAAACTCTACCTGCCCGCACCTTGTATTTACCTGCCACCGGCAGCCACTGTCAACCCCTGTATAAAACAGCTTTAATAATCGATTAGGCCTACCGGTATGTCACGTTGCTGAATCGATTCAGAATGGTGCATGTCTGAATCACGATGCGTCCCTGAATGGATTATTGTTGACACCACTAAATCTGTCCACAACCAAATGTTAGGGACTATTGGAGAAAAGATCCAGTAGAACTAAGACAAGTCATTTTATGCGTGGGTGTCACACTCCAACAATGGCCGATGTACAAGCTACAAGTTGTGAGCTTCTAGATCGGCTATTTTAGTTTACTAAAATTGTACAATATTTTTTTCAACTAAAACTAGACTAAAACTAAAACCTTTCAGATGACTAAAACTAAATGTGTGTGTATTCAAAAGACTAGAATCAGTTAAAAATGTATGAATATTAACTCTGATGCACTGTAGCATTGATGAGACATTGGAGGAGTGTGACAAACTATCCACTGCAATGAATGTTCTCCAGTAACAACCTGAAACTGTTTTCTTTTTTATTATTCCCAGCAGCAACCAGGCATTTTATTTAAACACACAAACCCTCGCTTCCTGTTCTGGGCTTGTCATAATAATAGGCAAAACACAACGGGAAAAATAGACGACCGTTCGGCATAAAAATTGCACATCCGGCGCTACCTCGGCTAGATCAGCAGTTTTGTAGCTGTTTGACGTACAAGGAGGTGTATGGGGTTTGAGTGGTTACCTGCATCATACTGTAGCCAGGTTCTGATAATGAGGATATTATATCTGTCTGGCCAGAAACCTCTTATATCCATATTTTAACTTTTTTTTTGTAAATGAATGCCCTACTCGATAAGTAGCCTTTGTGACTGCGTTCTGAGCTTGTAGATCTGCTACTTTTGATCCTTTTGAAAGTGGGGGAACGGTGGCGCAGTGCTGTCGCCTTACAGCTAGAAGGTCCTGGGTTCGATTCCTGCCGTGGACGCTGTGGCCGCTGGGGGGCGTGTTCTCTCCTCCACGTCACCAGTGCCCATACCCTAGGTGTTGGCAAAAGGGCCTTTCCGTGTGGAGTTTGCATGTTCTCCCCGTATCTCCTAGGGTAGGTACCCTCACAAAAAAACATGCAGTAATCCTGGTCTCTATAATGCCTGATGGAGGGGAAAGGAACTGGTTGGAATAACGTGTTCCTTCCACGTGCTACGTCCAACCAGGGGAAAACTCCCCCCTGTCAGGTGAAAAGAAGCAACTTGGACTCCTCATGCATAGAAGGAAGGATGAGGTCAGTCCGTTGCTCTCCCCAGGTTGGCAGAGGGAGTGTAGCGCCCAGGATTACATTAGATAATTGACACCGGGTGAAAAATGGGTTACAAAATCGTGGGATTTGAGGTTTGAGTTTGAGGGCAACGGTGGAAAAAGTTATCTTTTTCTACTTCTGTTAAAAGTACCAATACCACAGTGTAGGAATGTTTAAGAGTCCTTATATTTGAAACTTGAGTCAACTCATTTTTTTCCAAATTTGTAGGTTTTTAATTTTCCAAAATAGACGATCTACAAGCTTGCGTCGCATCACGACGCGCCGTGAGCTTTTAGATCGGTGTACTGTATGTTTTGTAATAATAAAAGATATATAAATCCGTAATGTAGCGTTTAACTAAAACTGTCAAATAAGTGTAGTGGAGTAGGCTACGATATTTCCCTATAAATAAATAAAAAGAAAGAAACTAACTGTACTTAAAGGAGTACTTCACCACTTTTCAACCTATCTTCATATAATTGGTCCTCACTAAAAAATCAGAGGAGGGCTGTGGGCAGGTCAGAAACCCATCGTCTTGTGACATCATCGATTGGGAA
The DNA here is from genome assembly GCF_963921795.1 of Nannobrachium achirus. Lineage (NCBI taxonomy): Eukaryota > Metazoa > Chordata > Actinopteri > Myctophiformes > Myctophidae > Nannobrachium > Nannobrachium achirus. The sequence goes on along the minus strand of NC_137827.1, from coordinate 54,674,599 downwards.
TCCAAGCTAATAGAAAATGCAGGCTTTCTACTCCTGAAAAAGTTGCAATGTTAAAGTGGAAGCCATTGTTCTCGTGATAATAAAAATCGAAATATTTATTTTCAAAAATATTGATTACTTTTTATTTTTATTTTTGAAAATGATGATGTCACAAGACGATGGATTTCTGAACTTCCCACAGCTCTCCTAAGAGACTTGGACTGAGTAGAAAAAAATTGTGCTATTTTATTATGAACATTAGTGAGGACCTATTATAAAGATGGGTTGAAAAGTGGCAAAGTCCTCCTTTAAGTACAGTACTCTAGTAAATGTACTTAGTTACTTAGTTTCCATCACTGGGTACATGGAATGTTCAGAGCAAGATGTTGAATTCAATTCAATTGAAACTTTATTCCAGACACACCGAGGCTCCATAGAGCACATACAAATCAATCATTGGTATCACACATAACAACAACAAAAAATCCCCTGGGTCTTAGAAGTTTTTCTTTATGGAGAATAACATTGGGTCATCTTAAAATCTCAACTGGCAGACCCACTTAAAAACGACAAAAACAAGCTAATTAAAACTTTTGAAAAGCGCAAAAGAATTATAATGACCTCAGACGGAACAGGCTTGGCCTCAGTCTCGGCTCGCGTCTGTGACACTGACTTCATTGGATGAATGAAGACATCCTTGAAGTCTTGTACCTTTCAGGCTCCCTGGCAGATTGGTTTTCTTGACCCATAAACAAAAGAAGTCCATGACGGTGTCTGCCCGCATACAACGTATTAAAGTTATGTTTTCCAGACAGTTAGTCATCAAGGTAACCCAGCAAGCCAAATGTACGTCATGATGGCGTTATGATATTGTACTCCGGTGACTCCTGTGACCCTATATTAGGGCTGTCACGATTATGACATTTTACATGGCGATTAATTGTCACTCAAATAATTGCGATTAACGATTTAATTGCGTATTTGTCGTTGACAATTACATTTCTGTTTGGCTTGTAGGCTTTGAAGTTGCACATGGTAGATATGACACATAACCTAAATATACAAAGAAATGACTGACACATTTGACAACTTTATACTTAAAAAAGAACATTGATAGTGGAAATAGCTGATCAACAAGCTCATCGCGACGCGTTGTGAGCTTGTAGATCTGCTATTTCCACTACTTTTTGAAAGTGTTTGAAACTATATTAACATGTCTCAACGATTATGACGATTATGCAAAGTAATTTGCGATTACCTCAAATAATTGCGATTAGACGATTATGTAATAATTGTGACAGCCCTACCCTATATGTTACCCATGTCAGAAACAAATCTCTCTCTCTCTCTCTCTCTCTCTCTCTCTCTCTCTCTCTCTCTCTCTCTCTCTCTCTCTCTCTCTCTTTCTTTCTCTCTCTCTCTCTCTCTCTCTCTCTCTCTCTCTCTCTCTCTCTCTCTCTCTCTCTCTCTCTCTCTCTCTCTCTCCCTCTGTCTCTCACTCTCTCTCCCTCCAGACGCCTACACAGACGAGGACCTGATGCTCTACTGGAAGAGCGGTGACGAGTCGCTGAGCACGGATGACCGCATCTCCCTGTCCCAGTTCCTCATCCAGAAGTTCCACACCACCTCCCGCCTGGCCTTCTACAGCAGCACAGGTATCCTACATATAGCCTACTACACCTCCTATAGCCTACTACACCTCTCATAGGCTACTACTAGGCCTGTCACAATTATTATATTATTATAATCGTTTAATTGCAATTATTTTACATACTCGCAATAGTTTTGTCATAATCCCCAAGCATGAAACATTTTCAATTGAGGGGGGCCATTCAATTGTCTGTGGCCATATTCTGTTCCCAAATATGGAGATGACTGCCCTCTGACATATCATAGATGTTTGAGATAGACCAGATGAGACAGCCTTTTGCCCCATACAGATGTGCCGTTTCTCTTTTCAAATCTTTTTTATTGAATTGAATTTTCAAAAGGAAATAGCCCAGAGGTGGGTACCCACACGGAAAAGAAATATATGCACATGTATGATCATATATGCATCATATATGTTGCATATATGCCATATTGAGGATAATATATGTGCATATATGTGGATATATAAGACATATATGTGTCATATACGGCTTATATATATCCACATATATGCCATAGTCATGGTCATATATTTGCATATATGTCATCCATAATGTCTCATATATGTTCATATATGTCTGACCTTTTGCATGTATGTCATACATAATGCCTCATATATGCTCATATATGTCTGACCTTTTGCATACATGTCATACATAATGCCTCATATATATGCTTATATATGTATGACCTTTTGCATATATGTCATACATAATGCCTCATATATATAGCTCATATGTCTGAGTTTTGCATACATGCCATACATAATGCCTACATCTCACTTTTATTTGCAAAATAATGTGCATATAAGTTTAATATAACACAATTTATCATAGTACTGCAGGTCACCCCGGTTGCTGGGGGGCCGACTTATGGCCTTTTTAGCGTGCTGCAGTGGCAGGGGTCCACCACTAGGTGGCGGTCTACGAATGGCTGTTTCCGCGCCACCGAGGTGGACGCGTGGATACCGGCCCCGGCTCTCCCGGTCGCTCCTAGGCCTAGTTACGGCATTTTATGTGCACTGCAGTGTAGGGGGTGCCTCACTAGGGGGTGCAATCACTTTTGGATCTGTTCTGGAGCAGCTGGAGTCGGTGGCCCCCCGGGAATTCCCCATGAGCAGCCCTGTTGGGGTCATTTTTGCACTTTTTGGAAGCTGGAACAGGGGGCCCCTGGAGCTCCGGGGGTCCTGGGAGGGGTGGAGGTTGTGGTTTGCCAGGCAAGGACTGTGTGTGCAAAGTTTGGCATGGATTGGGGCATCGGTGGCAGAGATATGAGTTGGGGAAAAGTGTGACGTGACGGACAGCCAGCATTTTCACGCGACGGGACCAACTACATCGGACTCAATGTAAAAAATCAAGTCAGAATAAGTATATTTTATCTGAAAAAATATATAATTGATGCCGTCCAAATTTTTTTTATATAAAACTAATTATGTATAATACAGATTTATTAATATAATTATAGGCTATTAATTATATTATTAAAATGATATAGTATGTATTATAATTATAATAGGTGTAATAATTATTGTTATTATCATTATCAATCAATTTATTATCTAATATAATCTTTGCATACAGTAAGTGTTGTTCATCACATGAGAAACAATGCATTGTTGCATCAGCAGTTATAGGGTTAAGTGCCCAAACTTGGTTAGACCAGTGACATCACACAGTGCTTTGACAGTGCTCTGCCTTGCAGCAGACTGAAACTGGATTGAACCGGTTTGTTTGAATTGCTTTCAGTGACTCACTGCCAGTCTGCCACTGCCAGTGAGTGCAGGCTGAAGGCTCTCTGATGGACTACATTTATATCTCCTTTTGGTAGGTGAAATTTAAACAATACATAACCACTGGATAATGTAACTGTTACATGTTTGTTAAGAATGTTGTCTGTGGTGTTTTTGTCTGTGGTTTTTCCTGAAGGGCCCATGCTAACCAGTAGACAAATACAAAGCTAATGCTAACGCTAGCTGATGCTAAAGTTATTACAATACATCCTAAAGGAACTGAATGTTCCAACTGTGTTGAATAGCTTATACTATGCCCTTTTGATAGAAGTGGCAGTTATTTTGTTTAGTGTTATCAATGCTTTGCTGTGTACTGTAGTATGTGTGGCTAACAAAGCTAACATTAGTTAGCAACTGTTCCATGTTAGCAGCATGTGTTGTTTGTAGCTAACATAGCTATGACAATTTGCTAGTTGTTCAATGGTAGCAGAGAGTGTACAAATGGAATCAAACAACCCCTAACAGGTTAATTTGGTTCCATTTGTACACTGTTAGAGTTAAGGGGAGACCTTGACATTTTAATCTGTTGTTGACTGTTAGCCATGCAAGCCCCCAAAATAATCACATTTGAACTGCATGGGGACCTCCCAAAATATTCAAATTTTAACTGGGGACCCTCCACCCACCAAGCACTTGGAATGCAGTGAGCTTGTAGATCTGCTATTTTCACATTTGTTGCCTCTTTCTTATATCAGCTGACAATTTGGCCAATGTTTGACCAGTTCTTATTTAGTGTTGTTTACTTTTGATATTAGATCTTATAGTGGAGCTGATGTTAACACCACTGACACTAGCCAGACAAAATGACACACATCTGACACTCAAAGGAGGCATGTGCTTGATCCATCATCATGTGTCAGATCATTTAATTTAATTTCTGGAATCAAATTGGTGTGTGTGTGTGTGTGTGCACTGTAGGAAGAGTCCTTCAAGGCGTGATAAAGAGGACTACGCAAATCATTGCCTTGTTTCCATACCTGGCCGATCCCCAGGGCACTTTGGGCTATGTAAGTACATAATACAAGTCTAACTTCTTTACTCCTCACTCCTGGAATTGCTCAAAAAGACAAGAGTGCGATTTAAACTAAATTTCAACACATTTTCTATATGCTGACCCTTTCTCCTAACCCCAACAAGTTGATCGCCACAGATATCAGACCTGTTGATCTGACTTTAGCAATTCTCCAGACAAGGGCATGTGTTTAGTTTTTTAAGGAGAAAAAATAAAACACGTTCTTGTTTTTTAGGAGCAGTATTACAATCCAGTATATGGGAGTGGGTTTCTTCAGCTAACGACAGAAACCCAGTGTCTTGAGGGCATCGCACTGATGATGGTCAAGGAGAAGATGAAACAGACCTTCACCCATCGCCAAACAATGGTTCATGACCCAGTGAAGTCCTCTGAAATATTCACCACCTTTACAAGATTTCTTGACATCGCAGTAATGGTATGTCGCTCTTAAACTGTCATGCCTTAAAATCAAACTGAAATGAAAAATTACTTTAAACAGATCACATCCCTGGTCATAGGGTGAACCCATTAAAATGTATGCCATGTCGTCTGTATTCCATCCTGTCTGCAGATACAGGATTTCAGTCTGATGTTTGGTGATGACATCGCTGCAGAAGTGGCCTACTTACTCACTACATGCACATGCAGTAAGTCCTTGAACAAAGCTGTGGACTCAACCAAACAGGCGACCATGTAGATCTGCTTCATAACGCTGAATCCACAACAGAAGAACTGGAAAATGGTACGCTGGAATTAAAGGAATAATACTAATGGAAGAGGGAATTGGTTTTGAAACCAAAATGTAAACATATTTTAGTAAAAATGTCTTTGTTTCCCCCACCCTTGTATTTTCAGGATGGGACAGTGAAATGTCCTCCATCTTGCCTTATCCACCAGATGCCACCCTCACCTCAAGGCCGCAACAAGAGACCAGGAAAGCTCTCAGCCCGACAAGCCATTGACCACCTTTTGAAGTTTATCTAGGTAAGGTTACAGTTCTATTAAAGTTTAAGATGGCTCACTGTACTGTCCCTAATATTCACCCTTAAAACTATACTTTTGTGAAATTATGCGATGACCATGCTCATCTGTAATCAGCGACTGCCCTGTGATATGTGTCTGCTTCTAAATCTAAATCTAAATACTGAATGAAGAAATTCAAAAACTGTCCTGGGTGTTCCCAAAAGCCTGATTAGATGCTAAAATGACAAAAAGTCATTTTGAAATTGGAATATCTCTTTAAGTTACTCTAGACCCCCAGGTGTGTTGTTATAAATATCCCCTACCCTGGCTGGGTCACCCACCATTCACAAAAAATGAAGCATAGTGTTGCAGTTGTCAATTATGTCAGCTCATTTCTTTGTCTCACTTGAAACTTTACATTTTCTGTTTACTGGAGAGATGGGGAGAGAAGGTTGCCGTTGAACATGACAATCCCTGCTACTGAGAAAAGAAATATTCCATAGCAATGGCATAGCAATGACTGTTATCAGAATAAAGCGCTATTTAACACTTATTTGTTGTTACTCAACCTTTGAATATGTTGGGATTGTCATAATATTTGTTCCTCTTCATTCCAGGCATTGAACACCTGCAAGCTCTACAGGGACTTGTTGAGATGGTTGGGGACATGGAGATGGCAGATCCAATGTGAAAAGTTTAGGTGTTGGCCATTGAGGTGCAAGAGCTATATCCAGGTATGTATAAATGTATTATGGATTTTACATTTTTGATGATACGATTATAGTCCAGGTAAAAATTTGGGAGGTAGACGAACATGTTCAATTTACATTTCACACTACAGTGAGAAGATTAACTATCTTAACTATATCCCATACTACGCTTTGTGATCTGTTAGAGCTAGAACATGAAGTTTCCTTTAGGCCTGCTTTACACTGGCAGTCAAATCCAGCCTCAGATTGGAATCCGATTGGATTAAATGGTCACATGGAACCAATCAGATTCCAACCCGGATGTGACACAGATCTGATTCAGGCTGGGTTTGGCTGCCAGTGTAAACCAGGCCTATAATTAGATCTCACAATGGTCTGTTTCCATGGTCCACTTGAAGAGCAGAAACTTTGTGAAATGTGTTAATCATGGAATCTCTGTTCACTGGCTGTGGACTCTGTGTTCTTGTTGGAACAGGCAGCCATTCACCACAGTGCTAAGAAGGACTGCAGTCGCCTGTCTCACCAGCTGTTTGACAAATTCTTCACAACTGAAGAACTGGAAGGATGCAGTTGTCACAGGGAGGCATGGTGTTGTTCCAGAGCTCGAGGGCAAACATATGCTGGACCCCACCCAAGTGGAAAAGATTCAAAGTAAGTTTATCTTACACTTGACTTGTGGGTTTTGTGAAGTATATTCAGATATACAGTATGATGTCACCATTGCATTGGTTATGTGGGAAATATGTGTCTGATACATTGTGCAGTAGTTAGTTAAGAAATGCAGCCCAGCTTCAACTTGATGTTGCAGTGGTGAGTCTCCCAGTCTAGTCAAATAGTTTTTAATGTAATATTGTAACATCCCCCACTGACTGAGCAAAGGACCGAACATGGGGAAAACAGCCCCATATAGAACCTCACCCTCCGCTGCATACCGTTGTGCTCCTCGAGATGAGGTCCTATGTGGATATCCCTGGGCTGCAGTAGAATGCCTCCACGCCGAGGTAGAGGTTCTATCCAAAAAGTAAAGGTAGTTCCATGCTCCCAGAGTATGATTTTCCATCCCGCGGTGCATAACAGTATGCAGCAGAGGTTCTATATGGGCGAGGGGAAAACATGTTTAATGTGCCATTATAGCTAATTTAATCTTCTCTGTCTCCAATCTTAAGGTACAGCACCGAAGCTGGATGGAAGGCAGTATCGGTGGAAACATCAAGACTGGTTGGACAACGCTGAGGTGATTCACCGCAAGGGGAAGAGCAGGCTGTTCTTCCTGAGAAGACTGGGATCGTTTAGCCACCAAACTGTTATGGCAGTTTATTTTTTTTATTAATGTGGAATAACGTGCTGGGGAGGAACTGAGCGAGTGACACCTTCAACTCAACAGACTGGTGAGGAAGGCGAGCTCCGTTGTTGGGTTCTCCTTGTAGGGGTGGAGGATTGACCAGGGTGCAAATGGCTAGAAAGCTGGATACAAACTTGAAGAAATCCTCCCACCCCCTCCACCTTCCTTGGATAGACAGAGGATCCGATAGATTCATCTACCCAGGACTGAGATGTGAGAGACTGGGAAAGTCCTTTGTGAATGTTATACAATGAGAGACACTGCGGTCGTTTGGACAACTGTAACTTAACTGGAATAATTGTTACTGACTGTTCCGCGGCTTTGCTGAGAGTCCAGCCCATGTCACTTCTGCTTTTTTGCACTGACCAATGGACATTTTGCATTCTCTGTAAGTATGTGCCTGTATGTTAATTACTGCCCACACAAAATGCCACACACACACACACACACACACACACACACACACACACACACACACACACACACACACACACACACACACACACACACACACACACACACACAATGTGTGGCCATTAATGTGCCAGGCTACAGCAGTCGATATGTCGTCAGTTCAGTTTTCAAATGGAACATACAGTATCAGTGTCAGTTGAGTTTTGCTTGTATGTGAATAAATGCTAATAATGACTTCAAGATTGTGTGTTTGCCAGACCCATGAAATGGGTAGGCCAACATAAGCAAATGTCGGTCTGTCCCTTTTCTATATAAAGGGTATATATGATGATGACATGATGATGACATGCCTACAAAAGGCATGATGTCATAAATGATGATGACAGACAGGGGGTTGGCAGAACCGGGGTCTGGCACAACCAGGTTGACCGCCAGACCCAGAGGGTCGGCCTACATAAGGCTACATAAGACAATGATGTCACAAATGATGATGACATGAGGGAGGGACAGACAGCCTATAAAGGGACAGACAGCCTATAAATGTACCATTAAATTTATAGGCCCAGAGGGTTGGCAGAACCGGGGTCTGGCACAACCAGGTTGACCTGGTCTAGTTTATTTTGTATTCCTGTAGGTATATATAGAGAGTATGGTATGTGTATCATTTAACACATATATGTACATGTATGCCACACATATATGTGAATGTAGCGTCACATATATGTGTGGCATACACGCATGTATATGAGCGGCATATATGCCCATATATGGGCTGCTTACATGTACATATATGTGTGGCATATATGTGATATATATGGCCATATATGTGCTGGACATATATGAACATATATGTATATATATGCACATGTATGTACATATAGGCGCCAATTTTGGGTTATGTGCATATATGTTTATACATATATGTGGCATATATAAAAAAAATATATGTACATATATTTTCTTTCCGTGTGGGTAGACAGTCTCGAATAGACGTATACATCACATGTAGAAATCAATGTGCATTATAATGAGATTGAATAAAACCCATCCCCTATCCCCCCTCCCCCCTCCCACCCTCAATCCCCAGGACGGTCGAACATCAAAATCGATAAACAAACAATAAGATAGGTATAGGAAAGAAGAGAGAAAGAAAGTGAAGTATATCTGATCAGACAATAACGCATAATAATTTGTCATAATATCAAGTATTATAATCTAAACGTAAATTGACCAGTCAGACCAACAAAAGGCTGGCTGCGCCCTCAAACTTTAAGGGTATTTGTGTTACTCTGTATTTAGATCTGGTCTCTTGATTGAGTGACCACCTGTAGTGGCAAGCAGGGATGACAAAGGGCTCATTCTATTTTAAACCCTTTGAGGCTTGCTTAGGTGTCGGAATTCTCATCTAGCTGGAGGCAGGCTTTGGGGTCTCAGCCCCTGTCCTCTTTTACATACTGTAGATCGTTTTAGCACAGTACTAATTAAGGTTTACACTCTTTTAAATTGTAAGATGCAAACACATGGTTTTAAGGGTTTTGGTTTATATACGTGAGACATATACACATTGAATATTAAAGTAGACATTATGTTAAGAGGCATTTACATCACATTTGCTTGGAGTTAAAAAATATCTGATACGAGGTTGAGAGGCAGGTCATAAACTGTGCCTACAGTATACCTCCCCCATGCCCACAGGCAGGGATAACCACAGGGCATCACCAAGCCATTCTTTTGTAAGATCGGAGACAGCTGATTAGATGACCTAGGGGTTTATGACCCCTCCTCTTTGTTTGATCTGAACTGTACTTAAAGTGACTAAATGTTGAACGGCGGAGGACTGTTGGGAAGGTTGGGAGCTCCTGCTCCAGCAACTCATGGAACTGATACTCTGTCAATAAAGGAACAACACCAAGGAACAACTCCACTGCTGTCTTCATCTTTCCTCACAAATCCTTCCTGTACCTTGTTAGAAATTCAGTCTAATTCAGTCTAATTAGGAGCTATTCCCCAGAAACATCAAAAGCAAGAAAGAGGTATAGTACATGATAAAAGCTTGTTGCGTGTTGGGTTGGCTGGAGCCGGCAAGCGCCACACTACGCCGTTTGAGTATTATGGTAGAACATCATAAAAGGGCTCCAGGTTTTATAGAATTTCTTTTCAGAGCCGGCAATTGAGAATCTTAACATCTCCAACTCCAAACAAGACATTACAGCGCGAAGCCACAGGTCTGGGCCCAGGCGGCAGATGTGCCGTTCCAACTCTTCAGGATTCAATGCTCTTTTCCTAAAAATGTTCTGCAAATGCATTTTTTCTTTCTCTGGCGTTTTTTAATGCATTTTTATTTTTTATGGAGAAACTCGCAAATGGCAAGAAACCACTCCATTCCCATTGAAAAGCAGAATCCACCTTTAGATTTAAACTTCAAAGTCAGAGAAGGTCCTAAAAAATAGCAACAATAGCTGATCTACAAGCTCAATGTTCTGCAAATCCTTTGAAGATCTAGGGGCCCTATTATGATCCAGGTCTTATGCCTTATGCCTTAACTTCTTTACCTTTTTTTTCACTATTTTGAAAAACATTTTTAAATACTTCAAATGCTGATCTACATCTGCACGTTGTGAACTTGCAGATCAGCTATTTGAAATATTTAAAAAACAAAATAGTAAAAAAAGGCAAAGAAGTTAAGGCATAAGGCATAAGACCTGGTTCATAATAGGGCCCTACTGTCTTGCCAATGGCAGGACATGTGAAGTTTTGAAATGGCACATCTATACATTTAACTCATTCTGTGCCTATCCTGAACATGTTCGGCTTTATTTCAATCCAATACAATTTGTTTTATTAATTGACTTACCCTGAGCTGCTTGTAGAGTCGTGGGTGGTCCTGGCTCGTCCTACGCTAGCCAGCTAGCCATTTTACATGGTCCGACGATATATTCCATTAAAAATGGTTTAAAATACATTTTTGAGCCCCCCAATGTTCACCAAATGTTCAGCGCCGCTTCCGGAACGTAGTCCAGTGTGCCTATCCCGAACATGTTCGGCTTTTTTAATGAAATGAATAAAATGATCCGAGGCCTTCTGAAGCCCGAGCCTAAATTTAAAATCCAGTGTCCCAAATCCGGGGGTCGCCATGCCGGCCGTTAGCCGCGAACGGCGCCGCGAATCGCCGCCGAATCCAATGAAAAACCACATCTTTGGAGGCCCATATCTCTGGATTGTGTTTTTAGGGATGTGGCGCGAGGTTTATTTACGGCGAAATCGCCGAAAAATGATCTTTAAAATGACAAAATGGGAATAGCTATTCTGTTAGCATTATCATCCGGGACCTTTCCATGACGTGCACGAACGTGAGCACGCGCGTCACTGCAACGTGAGTCCCCGGATGCTAATGCAGTCCCCTATGGGAGAAAGTCTGGCATTCTTGGGCTGGCACTGGAAGCGTTAAGTAATCAATTTTGAGTGATGAATTAACCTGGGCTATATACTGTAGGCCAGGGTTCCCCAATTAGTTTTCCCCAAGGCCTGAATTATGTCTAGGGTACCAAGCCGAGGGCCACAACATTGCAGGGGGCGACAGCGGCGTTCCCGCTACTCCAGCGACAGTTTTCGTCGTTGTCGGGTGAAAATCTTGTATGTCCAAAACCGTTCGTTTTGAATTTATCATTTTAAAAATGATTTAAACTAGTGAAAACAGCCGATCTTGGCGTTGTGTGCTTGTAGATCTGCTGTTTTCACTACTTTTGTGCGATGGCCTTGTAAGATTTGCGAAAGAACGTACAAATTTGGAGATACAAGGTTTCCACCCGACAACGACGATATACTAGTTTCGTTGCTGCTCTTATACCGCGGGCCGCCTATTGGGGAACGCTGCTGTAGGCTCTCAGTAGAATTTGTAAGGATTACTAAACAGCTTGTCCCTTGTGTTGTTTCATTCTCAAGATGAAAGATGAAAAAGATTGTAGAGACCTTTTCACACCTGTCTACACTGCCATTTGAACACCAAAGGCCACTTATTGGACAGGAAATATAATTGCAAAGCAGTGCATGCATGGGAGGGGGGGAAAAAGGGCTGAAAATAGAGCTTAACCATTTAAACCCCATGCAGCATCCGTAGTGTGGCGAAAGCCTTAGCAGAAAACAGCCGATCAACAAGCTGACCATTAAAAGCTTGGAAAGAGTTGGCTTTTCAAAAAATAGCTGATGTACAAGCTCTCAGCGTGGCACAACGTGACGCAAGGCTATACATCTGCTATTTTAGATTTGTTTTTTAAGAATCATGAAAATGTGAGATCTGCAGCTTTACAGCTTACAGTTTAGGCATTTAGCAGACGCTCTTAATAATCCAGAGCGACTTACAATGAGCAAGGTAATACATCAATACATCAACATCAATGCATCAATTGCATAGAACTATCAATCTAGTAACAAACTTTATATAAAACTTAAAGTTATACTATGTAACCTTTTTTATAAAACAAATCTTAAAATTGTCCTAACTGTTAAATCGCTAAAGTTTTAGAACCCCCACTCTGTTATTTTCAGCTTCTGAAGCCTTCTCTTTATATGTTTTCTATGAGTTGTGAGGGGGGGAGAATTTCCCGGCAAAATGATGTCATCTCCCACATGATACACTACCGGCCAATCACAGCGCCGATCATACACCACCGGCCAATCACAGCAAGTCTTGCTGTCTCTTCAGAAAATAGCTTCCCTTAGCAACTGTGTTTACATTGGTGAAGGAATCTTGCATGCTACTCCCTCAATCCTGGTCTAAAATGACGGGAGACGGCTCTATGGATTCGTATCGGCGAGGCGGAGGCGGTCGCGGGGGTCGCGGCGGCCGCGGTGGTCCGCGGACCCCCGTTCCGGAGGTCCGCGGCGAAAATGGGCCGAAAAAAGCAATACCGCTACTGACCACTAGTTGAGCAGCTTCCACAGTACAGCTTTAAGAATTCTATCTAGCTTTCATGTATGGTCATTGAGGGTAGGCGAGTGCCACGGTCTGAAGAGGTGAGTCTTCAGGCCACGTCGGAAGCTATGGAGTGAGTCAGTCGTCCTAAGTGCGACAGGGAGATTATTCCACAGTTTGGGGGCCAGGAGGGTTTTTAGCGAGGGTTCTGTCAGCATCCCTGTGTTGGCTGATCTGAGTGAACGGGCGGGGATATAGGGGTTGATCAGGTTTTGGAGGTATGGAGGTGCCATACCTTTGGCTGCTTTGACGGTCAGCATCAGTGTTTTGTATTCTGTACGGAGCGGAGAATGGGGGAGACATGTGAGAACTTTGGATGGTTGAAGACCAGTCGTGCCGCGACATTTTGGATCAGTTGGAGAGGCTTAAGTGCACATGCCGAGAGGCCAGTGAGGAGAGAGTTACAGAAGTCCAGTTTTTTTATATGACAGATGTCTGGATGAGGAATGAGCCACATATGGGTACATAACAGTCACTCACTCCTGTTGCCGAGTACATCCACAGTTTGGTAGGAGTCTATGACACACTTTTACAGTAGCTCTTGCGATGATGTCATGTTTCATATTCCCCTCCTTTTTTTCCCCTCTTCACCAAATCTCTTCATGGCCGTATGTAGCTGATCTACAAGCTCATAGTTCTGTGCATCGTGACACATTGTGAGCCCAGTAGATCTTGCTATTTCTTTCCCTGAATGTTCGTGACCCCCCCCCCCCCCCCCCCCCCCCAGAATAGGGACTGCACAGGGATCATGTGGTTAATTATAAAATATAATTAGGATTGTGGTTGTAGCATTAATGATCTTTTTTTACATTTGGTCTTGCTGTGCGCCCGACTCTGAAAAGCGTCCAAGAAATGGAAAACCCATCAAGGTCAGAAGGAAACGGGAGCAGAGCCTGATTTCAAGTCATTAGCAGTTGTCAGCGCTGGTCTAAAAATGGACTTCTCTCTGCGTGTGCAGAAGAACTGCCATTCTTCCATAAAACTGTCAGCTACCGGTAGTCACTTCCCCTGGCGGATGGGTTTTTCTCCTCGGAGAATATTTATTGTTTCTTTTTTTTTTCTTTTTTTTAAATCCTATCCCTGATTTGAACCTGTTTTTTTCTGTGCAAGTGCTGAGATTATTGTTATTATTCACACACGGTTTGGTTTGTATGATACAGGATTGTGTATCATTATTTTATGCTTTAACTATTGAAAAATAGCAGATCTACAAGCTCCCAGCGCGGCACCGAGTGCCGCACTGCGAGCTTGTAGATCTGCTATTTTTGAAAAATCGTGAAAATTAGAATTTTGACCCGATTCTATAAGTGTCTTTTGAATCCTTCTAAGGTTTTTTGAAAAACCCTATGTTTCTATGTCAGCAATCTGGCCAGCCATTGTCAAAGAAAAGGTCCTTTTCACTTAACTGGAGCTCAGTTAGTCTGTTCTTGAGAGACTACTATGTCAGTGGTTCTCCAACCTTTTCATGTGAAGGACCCCCAAAATGATATGTATTTGGCCACGGACCCCCATCTCAAAATATCTAGTTCCAGGGACCACCCAGAAGCAAAATTTGAGTTACAAACGTTTGCTTTAAAAATACATATATTCAAGGATTTGCACACATTTGCACGACTTTTTTCAAAAATAGCAGATCTACAAGCTCGCGAGCTTGTATATCTGCTATTTTTCACCGGTTAAAGCATTCAACAATTCTAGGCCTAAATGGGTTAAGAATGCTGGCTTTCATACCAAAACAATACATTTGACACCAATATTTGTTATTTTACTTTGCATTTACTTTGTTGAATACAGGACTCGCACTAATACCCCCCGCAGGCAGTTGTATTTTGTAGGATGTACAGTACAGCGTTTCTGTGTGTTCTCTGGAAGCCTGCTGGGGACAGATGTTGTAAAATGAGCATTTTGGTACGAGCACTGAAACACAGTGCGTCCGGTCCTCCTGCATAAACCCATTTAGGGCCTAGAATTATTGAATGCTTTAGCTAGTGAAAAAATAGCAGATATACAAGCTCACAGCGCGGCACCGAGTGCCGCGCTGCGAGCTTGTAGATCTGCTATTTTTTTGGAAAAAGTCGTGAAAATGTGTGCAAATCTTTGAATATATGTATTTTTAAAGCGAACGTTTGTAACTCAAATTTAGCTTCTGGGGGGGGGGGGTCCCTGGAACGAAATATTTTGAGATGGGGGTCCGTGGCCAAATAGATATCAGTTTGAGGGTCCTTCACATGAAAAGGTTTGAGAACCACTGACACAGTAGTCTCTCAAGAACAGACTAACTGAGCTCCAGTTGAAGTGAAAAGGACCTTTTCTTTGATGATGGCCGGCCAGATTGCTGACATAGAAACATACGTTTTTCAAAAAGTCATAGAAGGATTCAAAAGACACTTATAGAATCAGGTCAAAATTCTAATTTTCACAATTTTTCAAAAATAGCAGATCTACAAGCTCGCAGCACGGCACTCGGTGCCGCGCTGTGAGCTTGTATATCTGCTATTTTTCAATAGTTAAAGCATAAAATAATGATACACAATAAGGTGTACCCGTTCTGAATGGGTTAACATGGTACTTAGTGTGTATGGAAAAAAAACACAAACTGTCGCGCTGTGCCAACTGTCAAACCTCCAGCTGTTATAAATAATAATTAATGAAATAAAGCGGGCATCAAATTCTTTTTTTTTTTTTTTTTTCATTGCTAGAAGGTACTTTTCTACTCCACTGCAGTAAATCTGAGAAGTCAAATTCTGTATGTTTTATTCCACTAGAGTTATTTGAAAGTTTAGTATACCAGTAAGACTCCTAAGAGCGAGAAGCAAATCAGGTCTGTTTTAAGCTGGTTGCACACTGCTGCATTTGTCGGTGAATTTCGGAGCCCGCAAATAAAAAATCAACCTCACGTTATGTCAGTCACGTTTGCACACTGCCGCCCGTTTCGCGCACCACTCAGTCCCTTGCTCTCTCTATCTCTCTCTCTCTCCTTGCCCTGAAAAACGCATTTCGCAACGAAAAACGCAGCAGTGTGCAACCACCTTTACAAAGCATAGTGAAGTTATATTGATGAATTCCAAATATTATCAAATTATTCGGAGGCACCCCTGGACTGGCATCATGGCACCCCAGGGTGCCCCGGCACCCACACAGGAAACCCTGCCCTATATTCCAAACTGTGATATTGCTACTTTCACTTTGAGTAACAAACCAATCCGAGTCCTTGTGTTTTTGTGTACTTTTGCATCACACTTTTGCCCCTACTCTTATTATCTCTGCCACCGTTGGCCCTATCGATGCCAAACTTTGCACACACACCCCTTGGATGGCAAATCACAACCTCCAGCACTGATGTCTCGCATGGCCCTCTTCTAGCGCCACCATCAGGCCGATTTTAGCAAAACACATTTTTGGGGCACTGCTCCTACAGATTTTGCCCTAAAACCATGCAAAGCAGTACACAGTATTTCTAAAGTCATGTCATCAACATGGATCTGTCCCATTTCCCATATTCCCTCCTGATTGGCTATGATTGCCTTCTAAAGTTTGTGTATGCGATTAGGGAGTCTTACTGGTGTTATTGTCTTCGCAGAGGTACAACTGTCTGTACACATCAACATGTGTGTTTGTTTGTTTCCCACCAGGCTGGTACAACCGTCTGTACATCAACTTGTGTGTTTGTTTGTTTTCACCAGGCTGGTACAACCGACTGTACATCAACTTCACGCTGCGGCGCCACATCTTCTTCTTCCTGCTGCAGACCTACTTCCCCGCCACCCTCATGGTCATGCTGTCCTGGGTGTCCTTCTGGATCGACCGCCGGGCCGTGCCCGCCAGAGTCTCTCTGGGTGAGTGAGCGCCGTGGCCGGCCTCATGTGTTCCTCAAAACTGTGTCATCACGCCTTTCTGTGTGGAGTGTGCATGTTCTCCTCGTGTCCCCCTGGGCAGTGGTTCTCCCTTATCAGGCCGGGGACCCCCAAAATAATCATATTTGAACCAGGGGTGTTGTTGGCTGGATTATTCATGAAGCTTTCCCGGAAGAGAAAGATCCCATGATTGGCCGCTAGTTGTGCTGTTTTCCCCCCGCGAGGTACCAAAAAGATTTTTTCTCCACTGGACCCCATTCATTTTCCTCTTTGATTTTCTAACGTTAATACACATCTGGCTCCTGTCGCTAGTGAAAAACTGCCTTTCAATTACCATGACTAGAAGCTCGGCCGCCCAAAGGGCGGCCGCGCGTCTAGTCGGCGCCGTGGCCAACTCGGGAACAATGTAAATAGGGAATGAATGCCCCGCCCTTTAATGCAAACCCCATTATACCTGTCTGTCTACGTCCATTTTATGCCCATATATGGAGATCTCTGTAGGACCCGTTTTGACCATCTGTTTGCCTGTGTCCATTTATGCCCATATATGGAGTTATCTGTAGGACCCGTATTGACCATCTGACTGTTTGCCTGTGTCCATTTATACTCATATATGGAGATATCTATATATGGAGATATCTGTATCTGTCTGTCTGCATCCATTTTATGCCCATATGGAGATCTCTGTATCTGTTTGTCTGTGTCCCTTTATGCCCATTATGGAGATCTCTGTATCTGTCTGTGCCTCCGACTGTGTTGCAGACAGTGCCGGTTCCCCCTTTAATGCAAACCCCATTATACCTGTTGTCATAGGACCCGTTTTGACCATCTGTTTGCCTGTGTCTATTTATGCCCATTGACTCATGTGGTGTACGTGATGTCAGAGCCTTTTATGAAGTGATGTCACAATGAGTCAGCGCTTGCGCCGATTTCCTCCGGAACAGCCTGATGTCAACAATCAGCTCCGCATAAGGAGATTCCAAAGACTTAATGAGATGTGTCGGGTGTCTCCATATATGGGTTTCAACATTCAATACGTAACCATACGCAACCTGTCAACTGCCCGTATGACGTGAGAGCAAGTGAGAGCCTTCGTAACTCCTTACTTTACTTACAGAGCGCCCCGGAGTTCCCTAGCCCCTGGGCTCCTTATTCCCCTTTATTATTTAAGTTTAGCGTGAGAGGGAACTGCCCGGGCTTATCCACATTATTCACCTGGTTCTCTTAAAGGCACAGCCCGCTAATTCCCCTGAACCCAACCGCTCTGAAGAGCACCCTGAACTTTGCTCACCTCGAAGTGAGAAAGAAAGACTTTAGTTTATGCCACACTCCGAGAGATTTTTTGTTGAGTCATCTAGCGTATGTGATGTCAGAGCCTTTTATGAAGTGATGTCACAATGAGTCAGCGCTTGCTCCGGAACAGCCCGATGTCAGTCATCTCCGCATACGGAGATTCCAAACCTTTCGTGCCGGATCCGAAAAACTGTGTATCGGGTCGGGTCCAGGCCTAGCTAAGAACATAGGCAAAGGTCTGAGCTGTCTGTGTGCGAAATTTGGAGTCTGTAGCACCAACCATGTGCTGACAGGGCTCATCCATGCGATTCGGGCCAATTGGGATTCGGCGTCCATTGGCTTCAAAATTTAGTAGTCAGGACTCCGCATATGGAGATTCCGAACCTTTCGTATTGGTTCCAGAAAACCGCAGATCGGGTCGGGTCGAGGCCTAGCTAAGAACGTAGGCAAAGGTCTGAGCTATCTGCGTGTGAAATTTGGAGTCTGTAGAACCAACCATGTGCTGTCAGGGCTCATCCATGCGATTTGGTCCAATTCGGCCTCGGCTTCAAATTAGTAGTCACGATATGCGTTTTGTGCAAATATGGTCCCATTTATGTTAAAATTTATGATAAAGTTGCGGGGGGCGTGGCCAACTAAACTGATACCAGCCGGCTGTGTTCTTCTTCGTGTGCTGTATTTCGGGAGGCTCCGACCACATTCTCCCATGTATCCCTGCAATTGCATGTGACCGTTGGCAGCCAATAGCATTCCTTATGATTCCTGGGGTACCATTCAAACAATGATGGCGACACCCATACAAGGGACAAAAAAGCATCATTTTCGCCACATAGAAAACAAAGGCTTCGCACCGTCCATATTTTTTGTACAGTCTATGATTTGAACTGGGGACCCCCACCCCCACCCTGACGAGCAATTACAAGAGTTGAGGAATTACATTTTGTTGCGACCGTAGGGAACAAGTTTACTATGAGAACCGTCACAGCTTGACCGTATGTGTAACGCCTGACACTGTGGTTCCCCTGACACATCACTGTGACATCACAGGTGACATCGCAGTGATGTCAGATACCTTAGGAGAACCACACTAACAGAATCCATATATGGCCAAGACAGATTGCCAGGTCGCTTTTCGCCCTTAGGCGAAAATAGCCGATCTACATGCTCACAACGCTCACAACGCCTCGCGCTGTGAGCATGTAAATCGGCTATTTTCACAATTTCTGCCTCTAATATTGACAATTTGTCATTTTAGAGGTATTAAAAAGTTTTAAAATGTCACTTTAGAAATGTGCAGATACCCTCTATAGACTTAAACTTTATGTTGGTTTGTTTACTGTTGAGTGAGAAAACAACATTGCACATTAAGTTATCAATCACCTGGGGACCCTCCCTGGGGGTCCCGACCAACAGGTTGTGTAAAACGCAGGCACACACACACACACACACACACACACACACACACACACACACACACACACACACACACACACACACACACCCTTGCCTGCACACTCACTCGCTTTTCCCCATGGGGATTCTCTTATAAATTTGTTTTTTTCTCATAGCTGTCTTCCTCCCCGTTGAGTTTTGTTTTTCAGTTCTAGGGGTGAGATTATTGTGTAACCCCCCCCAATGGCCTCATTTCCAGGATTCATAATTCATAATGTGGAGAGAAAGAAATGGAACCAAACTGAAGCTACAAGCTACAAAGCTCTGCAGAATTTGGGAGATTTTGTTTAAAAAAAATTCAACCTATTCTTAATCTTCAGAAGCATTACGTTTTAACAATTAAAGTTCCACAAGTGCAACTTTTAAGCGGAAGTGGAAACTAGACAATCTTTGCTTGAAGGGATCTGCTATTTTCAATGGTTTGGGTCCTGAGGAGACATCACACATTTCAAAGGCTAAAAACGTTTTGGAAACCACTTCTTTAGTCTGTTTTGACTTCATTCAGTTTAGTATCTTCTAGAAGCAAATATCTTCAGAGATAAATGGATTATTATTTGTCAGTGGTGCTCAATAGTACTTTAGTACTCAGTCAAAGGATAGTCCTATAGTCTAATATTACTCGATTTCAAGTCAAAGTGTGTCTGTCTGTTTTAGAAAAACTTTTTTTATATGTACGCATTGTTGTATTGAAATGTATACATCTATCCAGAACATTGAAAACAAAGGTACCCAAAATAGTGAAATAGCAGATATACAGGCTCCCAACGCATCACGTCGCTTACGCTTATGGTGTGACACCAGTCATGTTGCCATACCTTAGCTTTTTCTGAACTGACGCCACTGATCGCAATACCACCATACAGCGTTTGTGTAATGCATACTGCGCGTTGAGTTCATAACCGTGATTATACCACAATTATTTTTAATATTTTTTATTTAAACGTATTTAAAATGTATGAATTTATTCCATTCAAAACAATTTTTTAGGAAGATACCGCAACACTCTATACCCTGAAGAAGGCAGTTTGCTGGCGAAATGTTGGTTTCCATATACTCTGTGTCCTAAAATAAATATTGGCACTTTGCCTACAGTGTATGTGACCGCTTCTAAAGGCCCTTTTCCACCGGCAGCGATAACGATGACGATAGCCATAAAATATCACAGCGATAATTATGCCTTCACATTGATGTCCGATGAAGTTATCGGACATCAATGTGAAGAGGCACCAATCAACAGCCGCTCGCACAGAGCGCATCGCGAGCTGTTTGTCAGAGACCCAGTTCCACATCACTGTGATCTTAACCACATCGTTGTTGATCCTAACGATGTAGTTGTCGGCTATCGTTGTCTTTATCGGTGTTGGGTGGTTGCTGCCGATCCACTTCAATTGAAAACCCACTTTTTTAAATCGTTATCGTCATCGTTATCGCTGCCGGTGGAAAAGAGCCTTTAGTCTTTTAAAAGGCTATTATTGAGATACCGCAATACCGCCATACCAGGGCCGTAGCGTGTCTAATCGGCGCTCTAGGCGAGCTCTCTCGAATGCGCCCCCCCACTCCTGCGCGCGCGGGTTTTGCCGTGAATTTAGTCGGTTTTGGGCCGGTTTTGGGCTGGTTTGGGTCCACTCCCTCCATTTTAGCGCCCCCTCGGCGCCCCCTCGGCGCCCCCTCTAGGATGGCGCTCTAGGCGACCGCCTATACCGCCTATAGCTAAAAACGGCCCTGCGCCATACTGTCAGTAAACAGTGACTTATTACCGCAATAACTAAAAATCCAGCCCTAGTAGTGGCGTTAAAGTCTTTACTCAATTACACCAGGGTTTCTCAATGTGGGTGCCGTGGCACCCTGGGGTGCTGTGACAGAAGTCCATGCTTGTCCCAGAATACTTTGATAATATTCAGAACGTATGAATATGTAATGTATTATTCATATCACTTCAGTTTAAACCTTTTAAATAAAGTTATTTTCATTCCGTCCTAAAGGAAACTTTAGGACAGACTAGCGTATCTTAGGGGGAGAGATTTACATATTCGTGAGCCATAATATGACATCAATGTTAGGTGCTGTACAGCAGTGGTTCTCAACCTGTGGGTCGGGACCATCAGGGGGGGACCCCAAATTATTTTGTGGGGTCCCCAGATGATTAGCTTAATGTGAAACATTGTTTTCTCACTCAACAGTAAACAAACCAACATGAAGTTTAATGTATAGAGGGTATCTGCACATTTCTAAAGTGACGATTTAAGGACTTTTAATACCTCTAAAATGACAAATTAAACATTGGCCAAATTGTCAAACATTAGAGGCAGAAATGTGAAAATAGCAGATCTACATGCTCACAACCGTTGTGAGCATGTAGATCTGCTATTTTCACAATAGAACCGTGTTATACAAAATGTAATGCCTCAACTCTTAGTGCTCGTCAGGTTGGGGGGGGGGGGGGGTCCCCAGTTTAAAATATGATTATTTTGAGGGTCGCGGCCTGAAAAGGTTGAGAACCACTGCTGTAAAGTAAAGTAATACATCGCCTCATTCGGGTGGAAACCTCATATGTCCAAAACTGTAGTAGATCGACAAGCTGATCTGCTACTATTGATGCTATTGTGTGACGCTGTAGTAGGATCAAGTAGGACGTTCATTTACAAAAAAAAAAAAAAAAAGTTCAAATATGGAGAGATGAGGAGTAAGAGGAGTAAGAGGTTTCTAACGGAATGCGATTCCGGTGTGCCATGAAGGAAAAAAAGGTTTCTTACAGAGAGTGGCGTGCCCTCGGCTGAAAGAAGTTTGAGAACCACTGAAGTAGAGTACTCTAACCCTGCAAGACTCGAATTAATTTCTACTGGCCAAAAAATAAATAAAAAAAATAAGATGGTGTTGTAGCAGTCCTAATCACAGGACAATGTAATGTTAAAAATTAATAATGTTTTTTTAAGGTTTTATAGCCATAAATCATGCTCTAATTTGCATTTTGGGGATTTTTTTCACAATATTAACATATGCACGTGTTCTAGACATTTTAATGATCACGAAAAAAAATATTACAGGCATTTTTTTATTTGTTTTAGTGAGGAATAGCTTCAGTTAAAAAGTGAGATGTTGTTCGTCCAGACGCTGGAATTTCAACTTCTCTGGGAGGTGTGAATGTCAGCCTCTGTGGGGGGTATTTATATGCAAATATCGTGGCCAATGGCATTGTAATACTAAACAATAGGATTTAATGGTGATGTTAATGTGAAAAAAGAACAGGAAAACTATGATTTAAATGATTTAAAAAATGTTGCCAAAAAGCAACGCTGGGCCTTGCAGGGCTAAGGCACCTCTGTACGTTTTGCAAGCTGTTTTTTTTTTTCACCTTTGTGGTGCCCTCACGTTGTGCCCCCCTTGCAGGCATCACCACGGTGCTGACCATGTCCACCATCATCACGGGCGTGAACGCCTCCATGCCGCGCGTCTCCTACATCAAGGCGGTGGACATCTACCTGTGGGTGAGCTTCGTCTTCGTCTTCCTCTCCGTGCTGGAGTACGCCGCCGTCAACTACCTGTCCACCGCACAGGACCGCCGCGAGCGCAAGATGAGGGAGCGCGCCAGATCACAGGTTTTTATTGTTTTCTTTTACTTAATTTTTATTCGCAGTTTGTCACATGTACAACAAAGTCACAGGGTCAGCATCAATACAACAGTTGAAATATCACATTTTAGTCCATGTTAACACTCGGTGACTGAAAAACAATCACTTCCACTCTGACTGCATTTATCAGTCAAACTGACAGGTAAATTCTCTCCTTTTTTTCCCAGTGAGAGCAACACCTCCTCCCCTGCTGCCAGCGGGGGTTCTATTGTCTTCCAAATGTGAATTAGCATTTCAATTTACCTCTAAAATGGGGAGAGCAAAAGGTTGTGAAATTCTCTCCTTGCTTCTGGGAGGGGGAGGAATGGGTGAGACCTGTCTTTATGACCGATAACTAACAGTCAGAGTGGTATAGTGGTACTGTATATTATTTCATACTTAGGAAACGTTTCAGAAGGGGAAAAAAACGAGAACATATGTCTTGAGTATTTAGGAAAAGTCATGGAAGGGGAAATTTCGGAGACCTTCACGGGGAGAGTTATTGCACTTTGCAATCTCAAAGTCCACCCGTGTGTTAAATGTTCGTGGTGTCATTTTGTTAGGTTTTATATTCAGTCCATATCTGCCATTTCTCAAGGAACAGTTCTTCTTGTATCCTGAGTTTATGTGTAAATCTCTCCATCACAACAATGCACAGCCACTGCTCACAAGTTGGAGGGTCACTTTTATACCACAATCTTGTTATCGCTACAACGATAACGATACATTAAACGTTGTGCCTCTGAGGATTAGTGCAGGCTTCTTTGAATTAGATGTTCTTGTAACTTTCTCTTAAAGGTGAATTTTGTGTCTGTATTAGTTATGCAATTAGGCAATGTGTTCCATCCTGTTACAGCTCTATAGGAAAAAAAAGTAGATTTAAGATGATTTTGTTCTTGGTTTAAGTATTACCAGATCACCTGAACCAGCTTGTCTATCATACGGTCAGGTAAACAAGATGAGGGATTCGCAAACAGTATAACCGTGTTATACAAAGTTCTCGTCAGGGTGAAAATGTTATTATTTTGGGGGTCACAGCCTGAAAAGGTTGAGAACCACTGCCCTTGGGTAGGTAACCTCACAAAATAAAAACAGTCAGGTCAAAATAAGCAGCTTGGACTCCCCATGCATACAGTAGTAGGAAGCATGAGGTCAGCTATAAAAACAGGAACAGATTGAGAAGAGCACGCACACACACACACACACACACACACACACACACACACACACACACACACACACACACACACCAGAGCATGTGAGCGGAGTGGAGCGGCAACGAAAGCCGTTCTGCGCTCCAGAGGGCAATTGTCCCGCTCGCTCATCGCTCTGGTCCGGCCACCGCGCCGCTCCGCTCCCCTCCGCTCCGTCGCTCACCTTGATTTTCGCATTTCTCGCTCCACGCTCCGCTCAGGTCGTCAATCAGAGTCAGCAGCCAAAATAAAAAAAAGTAGTTTACCATATCCGAAACACTTTCTCCTTTGCTTTGCCACAAGTGTTCCCAACACAAATGCCTGATGTAACGTGAGCGAGCCTCGGCTTGATGGAGACCTGCCTTCAATGTTATAAAAGACGCCATCTAAGGCATTGTATTTTTTAATAAGGGGGGCAATATTAAATCCAGTTGGTGTTGATTAATCACCACAACCGAGAGAGGGAGGCGACTCGTGGCGTGTGTTTTTCATCAGTCTCACTTGCATTTCAAATCGTATCCTTTGACTGGCTGGTGATATAACTTAACTGACACAAGGTAGGCTATTTATTATAAACATAGCCTACGTGGGTGGATGATATAGATACATTTGACTTGAGTGAAATCGTGAAGGGAATTCTCTGTCTGTTCTCCTCTCCACGGTGCTTTCCTGCGACATGGCTGCACGCACTGCCACTACTGCACACGGCACTGTTTTGTTGGAAACATGCGGTGCGCGGCCACAATAGGGTCGGCTTGGAGTGGAGCGGAGCGGAGGAACGGAGCGCAGGAAATTCCTCGCTCCAAAGCCGCTCAGACACATTTGAAAAGTCGCTCGCTCACGCTCATGTCAAAAACGGCCCGCTCCACTCTCCGCTCCGCTCCGCTCACATGCTCTGACACACACACACACACACACACACACACACACACACACACACACACACACACACACACACACACACACCACACACACACACACACACTCACACACACACACACACACACACACACACACACACACACACACACACACACACACACAGGGTATACATAGCTGCTCAAAAGTGAAAAGTACAATATTTGCCTCTGATAGGTGGTGGAGTAGAAGTAAAAGTATAGAAAAGTGGAAATACTCCTGTAAAGTTAAACAAAAAACAAAATTTGAATAGCTACTACACCACTGTCCTCAAAGAAGAGACCTTGGTGGATCTGATGATTCTCTCTCTCTCTCTCTCTCTCTCTCTCTCTCTCTCTCTCTCTCTCTCTCTCTCTCTCTCTCTCTCTCTCTCCTCTCTCTCTCTCTCTCTCTCTCTGGCATTGACAGACACAAAAGCTTATCGAGCAGGGACGAAGATGAGACGTGCCTCTCATCATTAGCAACAGTTATTTACCTCAAAGTGTGATAATTAGTTTTCAGACCTTTTGTCTGCTAGGGAGTGTTTCAGTCTTTGAACGCCCCCAGGAGCTAATAACAAACTAGTAAACAACTTGTCGGATTACACAGACACGTGGAATGTCGCTCTCGCTCAATAGCAATGTGCGCAGGGGCGTCACAAGGGGTAGGAAAGTGGGACTGAGTTACTAGGGCCCAAGGTGGAGGGGCCCTAGTAACTTTAGCTATTGAAAAATAGCAGATATACAAGCTCACAGCGCGGCACCGAGTGCCGCGCTGTGAGCTTGTAGATCTGCTATTTTTGAAAAGTCGTGAAAATGTGCACAAATCTTTGAATATATGTATTTTTTTAGTGAACATTTGTAACAAAAATGTTGCTTCTGGGGGGTCCCTGGAACTAAATATTTTGAGATGGGGGGGTGGGGGGGGGGGGGGGGGGGGTCCTTCACATGAAAAAGTTTGAGCATCACTGACATGGAAACATAGGTTTCTTGGCACACATTTTCACGATTTTTCAAAAATAGCAGATCTACAAGCTCGCAGCGCTGTGAGCTCGTATATCTGCTGTTTTTCAATAGTTAACATTCATGGGGGCCCCGCAGTGAATCCTTGTACCCAGGGCCCAGAATTTGGTGTGACGCCCCTGAATGTGCGTTCGGAAGTAAATGAAAGCTCCTTTGAATTGATCCAAATTGGAGTCACTGGAGGCTAGTGGTACACAGATCCTACAAATCTGTCTCTTATGAGTGCCGTCGCAAACATCTTCTGAATGTTCGCTGGTGCTGGATCCCGCAAGACTGTTTCGGGGACAGAGAGAGTTCGATAATAAAGTCGATTTTCTCCTGATTTGTCTCTGAGATAAAGCCAAGATTGTGTGGCTTGTGACGATTGGATCCAACATTTAGTTCAGTGACCATACATGGGCTAAAACATTCAGAGGCTGTATTCACGTCCACTCTCCCATTGGAAATACTAGACTCCAACCTGCTTCTGGTCTCCTAATGCAGATACTACTCTCCTACTTAATGCAGATACAAAAAGTAAGCAAACATGTCTTCCGTCTGTCCGTCACGTCATGTCACGTCACACTTTTGTCCCTACTTTTATCTCCGGGAGTCTTACTGGTGCAGATACAAAAAGTAAGCAAGCATGTCTTTCTTTTATTTTGTCTTGACTCGGTTTGACTCTGTGTCTGTTGTCTCCCGCGTGTCATTGGAGGAGTGGCCTCTGGTTATAATGGTCAACGGGAGTGTTGTTGGCTTGACCGATGGGATGTTATTAGTGGGGCTGCCAGGGCCAACTGGACACATGTCTCCTCCCTGGTCCAGTGAAAGGCGAGCCGATGTCTGGCAGTCGGACCGTTGATTAGCCTCTGTGCTCGGAAATTGGCCATTTTGTGCTGTGCTGTGCTGTGTGCGTGTGTGTGTGTGTGGTGCCACTGCCATCGGTGGCAGCCTGGCATTATAGTGGCACAGAGTAGGGGCAGGCTCTGCCCCATGGGCGCTGTGTGGGTAATAGAGGCTGTAAGGCAAAGCCTTCCCCACATTTTCTGCAGCTTACTTTGCATATCCTTGCTGTCGGGCATCTCCATATTTTCCCCTGCGAAATTAACGCCCTATAATAACTTGATCATATTACGCCGTCACACAAAAGCATCAAAAGTAGCTGATCGTCAAGCTCGAAACGTGGCTGGAAGCGACAGGTTTTGAGTTTGTAGATCTGCTACATTTGCTGTTTTTGATCCGAAAGAGACGATATTGGCGATGTTGCTGTGATAATGAGGTTCAATTAAAGTTGTGCTTGTCCGAACATTTTTATCACAAGGACCCGATAGTTTCTATTCTGTGACAAACATTCTGCAAAAGTAGCAGATCTACTAGCTTGTGGCTGAGCAGTCAACTGGAGTATTGGCTTCACCTATGACAATTTACAGTTTAGGCATTTAGCAAACGCTGAGAGTCAATGACTCGTCTTGATGATTTTTTATTATTTTTTTGGACTAAGGGACTCGGCACTCTTCCCACACCGAGTCCACTCGAGTCAAGAGTTAAGACAATGCAATGAAATACTTGTATTGTCCCCATATTATGAGGAGCCCATTCACATTAACATTATAAGAGAGCTGTCTGGTGCTTTTCACTGATGAGTTACTAGATGGTGTGAGTAAATGGTTTAGTAAGTAAACCTATAAAAAGTGCATATAATAGCAGGAACTATAAACTTTTCAAGATGTTAAATTATGTCCTGAGAACCCCATGACGTTATACATGGATCTATCTTCTTCATTTTGCTCTCAAAGTGCACCAGAGCAATACATTTAACATACAAATGCAATGAAAAGGGATAACACCCACTGACCACAAGGTCTGACCACCCCCCACCATCCCAACACAAGGCTAGATTAGATTAGTTTCCTGACCAGCCGGACCAATTGCTAGTAACATTGTGGTCAAGAAAGAAACGTGTAGAAAAGAACAACTCTGTGGTCACGAGGAGATGTTGTTTCTGGGTGCTTGGCCAACTGGCTAGATATTTTCCCCATGGCAAGCCTTGTCTTGTGCAGTTGGCCCGTAGATTAGCCTCTGTGCCCGAAAAGTGTTGGTTTAATGTGCGGTGTGTATACCGTGCCAACGCTGGTAGCCAGGCATTAGGGGGGTTGATCACCTAATTACCAGAGAGAGAGAGAGAGAGAGAGAGAGAGAGAGAGAGAGAGAGAGAGGGAGAGGGAGAGAGAGGGAGAGAGAATCTCAGAACCCATTTCGTTTTAAAAAAGGGGGAACATAATTATCTTTCTTTGTTTTTTGTCAGTGGGACAGATACGTGTTGATGACATGACTCTAGACATACTGTGTACCGCTTTGCGTGATTTTAGGGCAAAATCTGTAGGAGCAGTGTCCAAAAATGTGTTTTGCAAAAATCTGCCTGATGGTGGCGCTAAATGGGACAGATCCATGTTGATGACATGACTCTAGACATACTGTGTACCGCTTTGCGTGATTTTAGGGCCATATTGGAGCAGTGTCCAAAAATTTGTTTTGAAAGAATCGGCCTCATGGTGGTGCTTGAAGAGGGCCATGTGAGAAATGAGGGGTGGAGGTTGTGGTTTGGCAGCCAAGGTGTGTGTGTGTGTGTGTGTGTGTGTGTGTGTGCAAAGTTTGGCATGGATAGGGGCAACGGTGCCGGAGATAAGAGTAGGGCAAAAGTGTGACGGGACGGACAGACTGACAGACTGACTGACAAGCGGGGGGTAACTTCAAAACCCAGTTTGAAGTCAGCGGTGCATTTCAGCTGTTCATTTCATTAAGCCAGGGGTCTCCAACAGGGGGTCCTCAGAGTTACTACAGGGGGGCCGCCCAAATCTTTGTGCGATAGGATAATTATTTTAAATGAGCAACTTTATCCCTATATTCTGAGGAGAACTTTAGCCAAAAATAGCAGATCTGCAAGCTCTCAACGCCTCGCACTGCGAGGCGTTGAAAGCTTGTAGATCGGCTAGTTTTGGCAAATAGGTTTGGTGTAGAGGTTAAGTGGTTAGATGTCTGAAAAAACACATTAACACAAATCCAACATACAGCTAGACTGATGACAGTCCTGTCAAACAAGTCGATGAATCTATGAAATCTGTGAAAATCTCCTACACAATTTTACACAATATGTATTGAGGGTCCCTACTTTATCTCCCTCTCAGCTAAGGGGTCCTTGACCTGAAAACTTTGAAGACCGCTGCATTAAGCTATATAACGAATTGTGATGGTTCGTTCAAACCTGAAGCCATTTCTTTTTATTTCTAGTCGCTTCTATTGATTTCCTTTGGTCGTGCGGGTCCCCTCTCCTCTCCCTGTCTGGCACTGAGCGAGCAGCGTGAGCGTGACGGTCAACGCACCCTAAGTGCCCGCAGTGCACTGTCAGGCTATATACTCATGAGCCTCGGTCAGCGGTACTTTACGGAAATATTTCACTTCAATTTCTGCCAAAAGAGGTTGCTGTGCCGACCCCTGAAACTTGTGCTCGTCTGACCATTTTTAATTATCAAAAATATTGGAGTCAGTTGATTAATGTCCCGGATGCCTGTGTCACTCCAAATTGCCTATGATGGTATCGTTCACAACTGTGTTGTTGTGGTGTGGTTTCTCTGGCTCTGTTGACCCTGCAGCTAGTGCTAGTGCTACGTGAAATAACATTGTAACATTGTAATAGATTTTAATATTTGATTAAAAGTAATGTTGGTTCCAAATCCACTTTCAGCTTTTTAACTAGCCATCGGGGCTGGCACTATTTGGGGAATTAATTGGAAAAAGAATGAATGTGGGGCAATGTTTCAAGGCAGAATTAGACAGGTACTGCAGGTGCTATAACTAATGTAGCTGGGCCAGAACTGGCTAGATATTTTCCCCATGGCAAGCCTTGTCTTGTGCAGTTGGCCCGTAGATTAGCCTCTGTGCCCGAAAAGTGTTGGTTTAATGTGTGGTGAGTACCGTGCCAACGCTGGTAGCCAGGCATTAGGGGGGTTGATCACCTAATTACCAGAGAGAGAGAGAGAGAGAGAGAGAGAGGGAGAGAGAGAGAGAGAGAGGGAGAGAGAGGGAGAGAGAATCTCAGAACCCATTTCCTTTAAAAAAAGGGGGAACATAATTATTTTTCTTAGTTTTTTGTCAGTGGGACAGATCCATGTTGATGACAGGACTTTAGACATACTGTGTACCGCTTTGCGTGATTTGAGGGCAATATTGGAGCAGTGTCCAAAAATGTGTTTTGAAAGAATCGGCCTCACGGTGGCGCTAGAAGAGGGGCATGTGAGAAATGAGGGGTGGAGGTTGTGGTTTGGCAGCCAAGGAGTGTGTGTGCAAAGTTTGGCATGGATAGGGGCAACGGTGCCGGAGATAAGAGTAGGGCAAAAGTGTGACGTGACTGACAGACAAGCGTCACACAAAAGCATCAAAAGAAGCAGATCTACAAGCTCCAAACTTGATCTCGATACTTGATCTGCTACTTTTGATGCTTTTGAATTTGAATCCTGAAAGGTTTTATTTTTGGACCTGAGAGGTTTTATTAAGCCCCCCTGGCTTAATAAAATGAACAGCTGAAATCTCCAACAGTGGGTCCGGGACCCTAGGGGGTCCTCAGAGTTACTACATGGGGGCTGCCCAAATCTTTGTGTGATAGGATAATTAAATGAACAACTGTAACCCTTGCATCCCTATATTCTGAGGAGAACTTTAGCCAAAAATAGCAGATCTGCAAGCTCTCAACGCCTCGCAACGCGAGGCGTTGAGAGCTTGTAGATCGGCTAGTTTTGGCAAATAGGTTTGGTGTAGAGGTTAAGTGGTTAGATGTCTGAAAAAACACATTAACACAAATCCAACATACAGGTAGACTGATGACAGTCCTGTCAAACAAGTCGATGAATCTATGAAATCTGTGAAAATCTCCCACACAATTTTATACAATATGTATTGACTTTATCTCCCTCTCAGCTAAGGGGTCCTTGGCCTGACAACGTTGAAGACCCCTGCATTAAGCTATATATAAGGAATTGTGATGGTTCGTTCAAACCTGAAGCCATTTCTTTTATATCTAGTCGCTTCTATTGATTTACTTTGGTCGTGAGGGTCCCCTCTCCTCTCCTTGTCTGGCACTGAGCGAGCAGCGTGAGCGTGACGGTCAACGCGCCCTAAGTGCCCGCAGTGCGCCGTCAGGCTATACTTATGAGCCTCGGTCAGCGGTACTTTACGGAAATATGTCACTTCAATTTCTGCCAAAAGAGGTTGCTGTGTCGACCTCTGAAACTTGTGCTCGTCTGACCATTTTTAATTATCAAAAATATTGGAGTCAGTTGATTAATGTCCCGGATGCCCGTGTCACTCCAAATTGCCTATGATGGTATCGTTCACAACCCTGTTGTTGTGGCGTGGTTTCTCTGGGTCTGTTGACCCTGCAGCTTGTGCTAGTGCTACGTGAAATAACATTGTAACATTGTAATAGATTTTAACCCATTTAGGCCTAGAATTGTTGAATGATTTGACCAGTGAAAAATAGCAGATATACAAGCTCACAGCGCGGCACCGAGTGCCGCGCTGCGAGCTTGTAGATCTGCTATTTTTGAAAAAGTCGTGAAAATGTGTGCAAATCTTTGAATATGTGTATTTTCAAAGCGAACGTTTGTAACTAAAATTTTGCTTCTGGGGGGTGCTGGGAACTAAATAGTTTGAGATGGGGGCCCGTGGCCGAATACATGTAATTTTGGGGAAAAGGTTTGAGAACCACTGACATAGTAGTCTCTCAAGAACAGACTAACTGAGCTCCAGTTAAGTGAAAAGGACCTTTTCTTTGACGATGGCTAGCCAGATTGCTGACATAGAAACATAGGTTTTTCAAAAAAACCTTAGAAGGATTCAAAAGACACTTATAGAATCGGGTCAAAATTTGAATTTTCACAATTTTTCAAAAATAGCAGATCTACAAGCTCGCAGCGCTGTGAGCTTGTATATCTGCTATTTTTCAATAGTTAAAGCATAAAATATTGATACACAATAATTGCGACCGTCAGGGAGCAGTTTACTATGAAAACCTCCACCGGCCGTCCGTCCGTCCGTCCGTCCGTCCGTCCGTCCGTCCGTCCGTCCGTCACACGTCACACGTGACCATCAACAAACGTCACACCTTTGTTGATGTTTAAATCGAAGAGTCTTGGTCAAATACTTCTGTTGGTTTCTGCACTGATCATTTATACAATTCAGCTGTGTTTGCTCGTGTCATCATGATGAGGTCATAAATCAGCCATGCCCAAATATAGATTTTACGGGTTTACATGCTTACTCAGTTATTCGTTATGTGAAAGTCCTATGACGTCTATGATATCTGACATCATCATACATACATTCCCTTTTATGCCCATAAATGGAGATCCCCTCTGTAGAACCAGCCACTGACATCACTGTAATGTCAGGGGAACCAAATCCCTTTTATGCCCATATATGGAGATCCCTGTGATGCCAGGGGAACCAAATCCCTTTTATGCCCATATATGGAGATATGGAGATCCCCGTGTTGCCAGGGTAACCAAATCCATTTTATGCCCATATATGGAGATCCCTGTGATGCCAGGGGAACCAAATCCCTTTTACGCCCATATATGGAGATCCCTTATGTCATCAATATTAAGCCCATATCTGTGAATATCTTTGGGTACCAGATGTCTCCATATATGGTTAAATGGTCCGATATACATCACTGGCCAGAAGACCAAGAAATGGTGCAACCTCGCCCTTTGCTTTTCTCCCTTAGGCATCTTACTGGTAGGTAGTTTAATGAGGAATGCAGTATGGTGGTAGGTAGGTAGTTATGGCCTTTGATGTAAGATTTTCACTTTCTAGGATAACTATATTTGCTATTCCCAGATGATGCCCTTTTAGGGTACCCCTCATGCCCATATATGGAGATCCCCAGGCTTTACTAATTAACATAAGTTTTATGCCCATATATGGAGATCATTGTCCCAATGTCATCAGATATATGGGCATAAATGGACACAGGCAAACTAGATGGGCTGTATGGATATCCAGATGTGTGATGTAAGTGTTTTATTCCAAATGTGGCACCCCACAGACATATTTCCAGAAACAAAATCCCTTTCATGCCCATATATGGAGATTTCTGATGTCATCAATCCCAGGCCCTGTAAAAAACATGGTTGCTATGGTAAACAGTTGGTTGCTAGGGTAAACAGTTGGTTGCTAGGGTAAGAAAACATGGTTGCTATGGTAAACAATTGGTTGCTAGGGTAAACAGTTGGTTGCTAGGGTAAAAAAAACATGGTTGCTGTGGTAAAAAGTTGGTTGCTAGGGTAAACAGTTGGTTGCTAAGGTAAAAAACATGGTTGCTATGGTAAACAGTTGGTTAGTAGGGTAAACCTTCAATGATTTTGACATCTTGTTACTAATCTGTCGGTAGATAATGCCGGTCTTATATAAGGGTCATTTGTGTACGGTGTGATGTCATACTGATGTCAGCAGTGTGACAGGAGATAAGCGACCAACGGTCGCTTATCTCCCGATTAGGGAGTCTTACTGGTGTGTACCCGTTCTAAATAGGTTAATATTTGATTAAAAGTAATGTTGGTTCCAAATCCACTTTCAGCTTTTTAACTAGCCATCAGGGCTGGCACTATTTGGGGAATTAATTGGAAAAAGAATGAATGTGGGGCAATGTTTCAAGGCAGAATTAGACAGGTACTGCAGGTGCTATAACTAATGTAGCTGGGCCAGTATTATAATTTGTGTAACATGCCCAATTAATAATACACCTTTGAGCTCATTTACTGCCATGAAAAGGAGTGTTTTTCACGTACCTTTGAAAAAGATAAGCCGAACACAGGGATGCTGACAGAACCTTCGCTAAAAACCCCAGGACAAAAAATCCTCTCGTCCTTGACAATTTGCCCTCCTGGCCCCCAAACTGTGGAATAAACTCCCTGTCGCGCTTAGAACTACAGACTCAATCCCTAGTATAGCTTCCACCATGGACTGAAGACTCACCTCTTCAGACTCCCTAAACCCATAGCACACTACTGAAACACTCCCCTTCCCTCGATAACCATACATGAAGCTAGATAGCATTTTTAGGTTTTAGAAACGTTTTTTGTACTGATTAGGTGCGTGGTCTACCTATGTTATTGTTTTTCTAGATTGATATTCCTATGGATTTGTTATATTTGTGTTGGTGTACTGACATAATCTTGCTTATTATATTGATGTATTACCTGCTTATTGTAAGTCGCTTTGGATTAAAATCGTCTACTAAATGCCGAATGCTAAATTGTAAAAATCGCTGAATAGTTCATATTAATAGAATAGAAAGCCTGATGATGTAAAAGTCTAATATCTCCCCCCAGTCCATAGGGATATATCCCTTTGGTCTAGTAGTTGTTAAGATATTGGACTTTCTACGTGGTAGACTGCGGATTCGAATCCCGGCGTTACATATATAGATAGGGTTAAAGTGGTTTTAAACTGCTATGCTAACATACTGTAACTACCATGCAGCATCAGACCCCCCCCCCCCTCTGTCAGGTGATAAGAAGCGACTTGGACTCCTCATGCATAGAAGGAAGCATGACTTCAGCCCGTTGCTCTCCCCAGGTTGGCAGAGGGAGTGTAGCGCCCAGGATTACAATAGATAATTGACACCGGGTGAAAAATGGTTTACTAAATTGAGGGATAAAAAAAAAGGACTGACAAGGACAGATCTAATTTGAATAAAGTCCATCTCAACCGACTTTATTCAAATCGTGTCTGTCCGTGAGCTCCCGTGAAGCCAATGAAAGCAGCGCTGCTGTGAGTATAGGTATGGCTGTGGGAAATGACAGGGAAGTAATCCAGCAGCGCGAATGTCAAACAACAACAGCCGTTGCGGGCAGGAGGCACACATGATTGCGTTCTATGCGTTGTCCATGGACCCGGTGTGTAACCAGCTTGAGAGTGCGCGTGCATGGGTGTGTGTGAAAGACAGAGAGAGAATGAGAGAGAGAGAGAGAGAGAGAGAGAGAGAGAGAGAGAGAGAGAGGTGGACTTGAAAATACTGTGATTCTGTATTTGGTCCTGTTCATTCCCTATTTTTATTTATCTGACATTGCAGAACACATTTTTACTTGCAAATTCTCACCCATAAAAGTGTCAGGATATGATACAATATAGGATACGACTCCATTGGCAGAACACATTGAATAGATACATGGGTAAAAGAAATGAAGCCGGGGGCAGTGGTGTCCTTCATCATTCTCCTGGACCTTTGCCAGCTTCTCAATTTAGCCTCAAAATTGACTGATGAAAAAAAAAATGACTTCTGTAGTCTGACCTTATTGAGTTTTGGAACTCGATACATCTCCTTTTTGAAGGCAGCGACTTTGAAGGCAGAAAGTTCTTTTCCCCCCATTCAGGACATGACTGGTGTACTGATACTCCTCTCCAGCACGAGTAGTTCAGAAAGCAAAGCCATTCTTCAGGTCGCTGGTTCACAGTTTGATGTGGGGTAATAATCTGTGTGTTGGAAGAAGTACTCAAAAGGCGCGGTACGACCATGCCTTTAGGGACGGTCACACCGCACTTGGCAGATTCTGCCAATGCACTTCAATAGGAATGGAGTGGTTTGCTGGCATTTGCAGATTTCTGAAAAAAAAAAAAAAAAAAAAAAAAAAAAACTCTCCATTCACATTGAAATGCAATGACAGATTCCACCCTCATAGGTAGAATAAAAGTGTGGTGTGACAGTGCCCTTACTGGTAACAGTCCTGTATTGTTCTTAGTAGATCTGCTATTTTCTACTAAAGGTTTTCCCCAAGGTAAGGATGCTGCAGGGTTTAAGAACGCTGTCTGTTAGATGGGTTGTGTTCTTTGGTGTTCAAAGATTTATAAGTAGAACATTGTTTACATTTGCCTCTGAGATTTAGTGGAAAAAAGCAATGTAAATCATCTAAAAATGGAAATAAGTAAAAGCACAAAGGCAAAGCTCATTGTACTTAAGTACAGTACTTGAATAAATGCAATTTGTTACTTTACACCACACTGTTTTGTTGCTGCAGGGAATCGAATCCCGTTGAAGTTCAAATCCAAAAATATAAAAGTCGATTCCTGCACACAATTCTCAAGACTTGGGAATGACCCTGTGACCGAAACAACCTCCTTTTTTCTTTTCTTCTTTTATTAATCAATGAAGAGGTGATATAAGTATGTGTCTGGGAATTGACTTTTTTACACACCTTGTATGTCCAAAACCGTTCCTTTTTTATCACCAGTAAGACTCACTAATCGGGAGATAAGCGACCATCAGGTCGCATACACAAACTTTATAAGGCAATGGTAGCCAATCAGTAGGGAATGTGGGAAATGGGACAGATCCATGTTGATGACATGACTTTAGAGATACTGTGTACCGTTTTGCGTGATTTTAGGGCAAAATCGGTAGGAGCAGTGTCCAAAAATGTGTCTTGCAAGAATCGGCCTCATGGTGGCACTAGAAGAGGGCCATGTGAGAAAAGAGGGGTGGGATTGTTGTTTGGCAGTCAAGGAGTGTGTGTGCAAAATTTAGCATGGATCGGGGCAACGGTGGCGGAGATATGACATATGAGTAGGGGAAAAGTGTGACGTGACGGACAGACAGATTCCGGTGGAGGTTTTGATTGTAACTCCGACCTGACGGTCACTTAAAAAACAAGTCAAAGTAGTGAAAATAGCCGATCTACAAGCACCACTTTTTGTGCAACACTTGTATGATGAATTAGGGCTCTAATTTAGGAAAGAACATACTATTTTGGAACTTCAATGTTTCTTCCCGACATTGACGGTATCCAGGGCGTCACAAGGGGGGGAAAAGTAAGACAGAGTTACTAGGGCCCAAGGTGGAGGGGCCTTAATTATTTTATACTTTAGCCATTGAAAAACAGCAGATTTACAAGCTCACAGCTTGGCACCGAGTGTCGCACTGCGAGCTTGTAGATCTGTCATAAAAATGTGTGCAAATCTTTGAATGTATGTATTTTTTAAGCGAACATTTGTAACTCAAATTTTGCTTCTGGGGGGTCCTTGGAACTAAATATTTTGAGATGGGGGTCCGTGGCCAAATACATAACAATTTGAGGGTCCTTCATATGAAAAAGGTTGAGCACCACTGACATAGAAACATAGTTTTTTTTCCCCCCAAAAAAAAAAAAACTTAGAAGGATTTGAAATATTCAAAGACTTGCACACATTTTCACGATTTTTCAAAAATAGCAGATCTACAAGCTCGCTGTGAGCTTGTATATCTGCTATTTTTCAATAGATAAAGCACAAAATAATGCGCTCCCAGTCTAAATGGGTTAAACCCTCTCCCCCTATGAAGAACATTCATGGGGGGCCCGCAGTGAATCCTTGTACCCAGGCCCTAGAATTTGGTGTGACACCCTTGACTCTATCTTTCCTGACAGCTATATTGTGTGGGCTGATTCTTTTTATTCTCTTCTCTCCCCTTCGGGCTGCATGGGGCTTTTGAATAATGCATGAAGTTCGGAAGGACTGGCATTGTCTGCTAAAATGTACAATACTGTTACAACCACAGCGAGCGAGACCAGGCCTAGGTGTAAAATCGACTCGTGCATTTAGTATGCATGGGACAAAACCTGGTGCCAGTTGTTATTCCATTAACCCACGCTCCTCCAAAATGGTGCGTGGATGTGATCTGTCAAGCTTACCCGTGGAAACTCGCTGGTGTTATCGCCACTGTTGGGTGGAAACCTTGTATGTCCAAAAGCGGTTGCTTTTCAGGAAATGGAAAATCAAGAACCTGTGTTCCAATTGAGAGCCTATGTAGTTAATGCAGGGGTCTTCAACGTTTTCAGGCCAGGGACCCCAACTGATGGGGTGGGGCAACACCCCATACAACCTACCTTGTATAGGGTGGGGGTGGGGCTACAACATACATTGTATTATTAGTGTTGTAGTCGAGCCCACCTAAAGCGAGTCCAAGTCGAGACCGAGGCCAACCGGGGTCAAGACCAAGTCAAGACCGAGACGGGATAAAAAAATACAAATAAAATCCTCATTTGATAGGTACTGAGGTGTGGTCAGTGGGTATTATCCCTTTTCATTGCATCTGTAAGTTAAATGTATTGCTCTGGTGCACTTTGAGAGCAAAATGAAGGAGATAGATCTATGTGTAACTTTTCTTACTAGAAAAATCACACCCAGCGTGAAGTGAGCGGGGCCTTTGATGAGTTCATTTCATTAAGCTATGTGAACTAGAGGAACAATGTTAAAACCCTGTACATTCACTTCAAGGCTGCTCAACAGCGCCACTTGAAGGTATAGGTCACCTGGCGGTATTGCAGCTGTTGAGGCCGTGCTCATACATACAATATGGACTGAAACAAAACACTGATGCTGATCTTCAAAGCAGCCAAAGTTAGAGCTCCTCCATACCTCCAAAACCTGATCAACCCCTACAACCCCACCCGTTCACTCAGATCAGGCAACACAGGGATGCTGACAGAACCCTCGTTAAAAAACCCAGGACAAAAATCCACTCTCCTAGACAATTTGCCCTCGTGGAATAAACTCCCTGTCGCACTTAGAACAACAGACTCACTCCCTGCTTCCGCCGTAGAAGCTACTTCCACTCCCCTTCCCTCGATGACCACACATGAAGCTAGATAGCATTTTTAGGTTTTAGAAGTTTTTTACTGATTAGGTGCGTGCAGGGGCGTTAATTGGGTATGGCAGAGGTATGCAGCTGCCATACCCTGGGTCCAGGGGGGAGAATACAAGTTACTTTAAAATATAAATCCATGAATGTCTCTTTGTCTATCTGTGCTGGTTATGTTGTTAAATTACATTAAAATAACTACAAATGCTAAATTTAACAAGGTATTATAATTATATTCTCCACACTTTTATT
Source organism: Nannobrachium achirus (assembly GCF_963921795.1). Classification (NCBI taxonomy): domain Eukaryota; kingdom Metazoa; phylum Chordata; class Actinopteri; order Myctophiformes; family Myctophidae; genus Nannobrachium; species Nannobrachium achirus. The sequence continues at coordinate 54,635,548 of NC_137827.1, read as the reverse complement.
CTCCCCATCTTGACCGAATAGTATATTCCCAGGTTCCGCAGGTCAGCTGCACAGGTGCAATTCATTATTGTTAATTGCGGCACGTTTACTATATTATGCCAAGTTTAGCCGCACTTGAACAACTGTTCCAGACCGGCATATCCAGCCCAAGAAACCATAGACATTTTGGGGGGGAAAATAGAATGTACTTCTTAAAATAAATGCATCATGCCTGTTGCTAAGGTATGGCAACATGACTGGTGTCTAAGACACCAGTCATGTTATACCTTACCTTTTTCTGAACTGACGCCACTGGGTGGTGGTCTACCTATGTTATTATTATTTATTTTTCTAGATTGATATTCCTATATATGCATTTGTTGTATTGTTGTTGATGTACTGACAGTTTATCTTGCTTATTATAATGATGTATTACGTGCTTATTGTAAGTCACTTTGGATTAAAAGCGTCCGCTAAATGTGGCTGGCACCGCTCGCTCGATAACAACTGAACTTGAAAACAAAATACTGGTATGCGTGGATCTGTCGGGAGGGTCATGCAGTTTATAATCCCCTCGTGTCGCGTCGTTGTTTACGCCCACCCCTGAGGATTACAGAGTGTTCTCACTGTCTGTCTGGTAGATAACACAACTTGAGCACGGATTGCGAGGCTTCTGGTGGAACGTGGTGAGAATGATCAGTAGACGATGCTCCGAAAAGATGATTAAGAGCCTGATCAGACGGGATGCGTTTTAGCAACTGGGGAGGATTTTATTTCTTTATTTTTGACTCGCTGCTTTTACATTTTTCTCTCTGTGTGTGTGTTCCTCAAGTCTTTTTGGAGGAAGGCCCTGGAGACCGGTGGTGGAAAGTGAATTTATTGAAGTACTGTTAACACCTTCTAAGCCAAGGGGAGCCCCTTAATGTTAAAACCGTACTATATCGCACATCCCCCCAGGGACCACTTGAACCCTATGTGTCCATATTCTGAGAACTATAGCCGAAAATAGCCGATCTACAAGCTCACAACGCCTCGCGCTGCGAGGCGTTATGAGCTTGTTCGCCTATTTTCGGCAAAGAGCTTTGGTGTAGAGGGGAAAAAGAGTAGACTAAGTACGGAGTGAAAGGTCAAGTTCATTAAGTATTGACGACCAAGTGGTTAAATATCTGAAAACACAAATTGACATGAATCCAAAATACACTGATGATCATGCTGTCAAACAATGAAACTATATGGAATCTATGAAAAGGTTGTGGGAGGTCCCTGCTTCATCTCTCTCTCAACCAAGGGGTCCTTGGCCTGAAAACGTTGAAGACCCCTGCTATAGAACCTTACATTTATGTCATATTACAATACGCAAATATTATGTCAATCTTTCCCCCTATGTGTCACCAGGAAAACTTGAGAAAATAGTCATTTCCATTATGACAGATTTAATATAAAACTAAACTAAACTAAACTAAGTACCCCAGAAGCCACAGCATCACTGAACTAATAAAGCCTCAATGGAAAATCTAATAAAAAGCAATCCTCAGTATAGTCAGGGGATATTAACTCATTCCCCGCCCCCCCCGATAGTCCCGAGAAAATCCCAATGTCGTTCCCCGCCAGGCCCGATAGTCCCGAGAATTTGCTTTTATATAATGTAATGTTTAATTACATTCTTCCACAGCCCGTTACAAAGTCTGAGCCTTTTATCTTAAAGGGAACCTAAAATATCACACATCAAAGTAAGTGTGTTTGAAAAAAATACTGTAATAATGTATAAATTGCAATACAAATGTATAAATCTCCCCATAACCCACAGTGAACTGGCAAAAGACGCATTTGAGCTCAAAAGGCTGGCTGCCGGGAAAAAAAAGAGAAGAAAAAAAAGTGTGAGAACAGCTGTGTGTGTGTGTGTGTGTGTGTGTGTGTGTGTGTGTGTGTGTGTGTGTGTGTGTGTGTGTGTGTGTGTGTGTGTGTGTGTGTGTGTGTGTGTGTGCTTCCCTCCAGGACCACTATATCTCTGTTTCAGTGGTCCCTGTTGGACCCCCTGATGGTGTTCAGTCCCATAAAAAAACAGTGCTATCAGTGAGATCTGCCTCTCTCTCTCTCTCTCTCTCTCAAGACACAAAACACACAATTATCGCCAATTCGCCATATAAATGCTTCTAAAACGTACCTGATAATGATGATGGTTGATTTGAATCCACACCCTGGGTTATAATCCATATATCCAGGCTATAATATTAGTTTTATAATGGTATTTAGTCCACAAACTTTAGTCCACAAACAAGCCATGATCGCCTTTGCAAAGGTGGGGGTCCCTGGTCGCCTTTCTAACGGAACCAATAAGGGGTCCGCGGGTCCAACGCTTCGCCGACCTCCCAGAGCAGTGCGGAGTTACATAACATTGTAAAATCAATCAATAAGCCGATCATTTGTTACATAAAGTTCACATGATCCAGTTGCAGGGACAAGTGGTCCCTGTCGATGGGGTCTCACAAAGGGGGTCCCCTGGTCTCCAGCCAACACTTAGGGAACCAGGTGGGCGTGGGGGTCCCTGGCCCACGCTCCACCAAAACAAGCATCAACTACAGCCAACAAGCGATCGATCAACTACAGCCTCGCCTCGTTAGCAAACTGCGTCTGCCCTGCTCTTGCCAGGGCAGTGCAGAGGATTTTTTAGGGGCAGGGGGAGACATTTTCTAACATGTGCTAGAATGTGAAAATAGCAGATCTACAAGCTCTACAAGCTCTCAAAGTGTCGCAGAGCGACGTGTTGAGAGATTGCTGATCACCTTGTTGAACAAATGTCATAGCAATCCATTCTAGAGGTGTATTCTAGAAGTGTTATTGCGACCGTCAGGGAGCAGTTTACTATGAAAACCTCCACCGGCCGTCCGTCGGTCGGTCACACGTCACACGTCACACCTTTGCCCTGCTCATATCTCCGCATCAGTATATAGGGCTTGTTTGTTTATTGTATGACATCACGCCACATCATCAGCTGTGGACTCTGTGATGTCATCGTATCGCATCAGTATATAGGGCTTGTTTGTTTATTGTATGACATCACGCCACATCATCAGCTGTGGACTCTGTGATGTCATCGTATCTCCATATATGGCCATCTCCGTATATGGAGATATAAGTCGTCCATGCCCAAGTATGGGCTGGTGAGGTCAGACTTTGTGTGATGCGTAGGTTATCTCCATATATGGAGATTCAACATTCCAGGCAATGCTCTCTTCCCTGGTGAGAATTGCCCCTTTATATAGGGCTTGTTTGTGTATTGTATGACATCACGCCACATCATCAGCTGTGGACTCTGTGATGTCATCGTATCTCCATATATGGCCATCTCCGTATATGGAGATATAAGTCGTCCATGCCCAAGTATGGGCTGGTGAGGTCAGACTTTGTGTGATGCGTAGGTTATCTCCATATATGGAGATTCAACATTCCAGGTGTAACTATGGCTACCCGTATGACGTGAGAGGTGGAGGTTGTGATATTTGTGGAGATAAGCGACCAACGGTCGCTTATCTCCCGATTAGGGAGTCTTACTGGTTGTAAAGACTCATGCCCCCTTTGATGTCAATGTGTGTGTGTGCACCTGTAGGCCTACAGAGCGCAACTAGCATTTACACACAGAAACAGAGAGACAGCGCCCCCAAGTGACTTGTAGCAGACTTGTAGAATACTGTAGCAGTAATAGTATATCAATGTGAACTTGCTGTTTTTGGTCAGACATAGCATATAAAAATATTTTTCTCTGCATTTTTCTAAACAGAAAATTCTAAAAATAATTCCTATTACATAATTACATTAGTACACTTATCTGATAAGTGCCTGACGCCATAAATACAAATATCAACTGAGTTATTCGCTCGAAAAGCCATCAATCACAAAAAGGTCAATATCTCCAGTTCTTTCAATTATAGCTGGATTTTGGTCAAAAATGGCTATTTTGAGATGGCTGCAACTATAGAAAAAAAAGCTTTTTATTTATTTATTTTATTTTTCGGTGAGACTAGAGTTTGTCCTGTTTCATTTGAGGTTCTGTATGACATTGTCGAAAAAATACAGAATTTAGGAAAAATGTCAATATAAAAAAAATATATCAATTTTTTTATTAAACAAAATGGCAGGAGAGCCATACAGTCAATGTTAAAATGGCGGCCAATGTGTTAATAAAACCTGGGAATAAATTCCTTACCAAGCAATTTCTTCACCAATGTGTTCGTAAAGGTGTCTAGTAACATATCTAACAAAGTTTGAAATTCAACATCCCTAGGAGAATCTTTGACAGCTAGGGTAATTCTGGGTCTCATTCACTTACTATACACTATACTATAAGGGAAAGAATGACTCCCAAAAATCAGCTTTAAGTAGCATGTAAGGGGTCTAACTAGGGTTCAAGTGGTTAAATATCTGAAAACACAAATTGACATGAATCCAAAATACACTGATAATCGTGCTGTCAAACAATGAAACTATATGGACTCTATGAAAAGCTTGTGGGGGTCCCTGCTTCATCGCTCTCTCAGCTAAGGGGTGCTTGGCCTGAAAACGTTGAAGAACCCTGGACTAAATGATTACTACATTGGACCCATTGGAACACTGAATGGCTCTTTTACATTTCCTGAAAGGTTACAGTTGGACATACAAGGTTTCCACCCGACAATCGACGATATAATGACGATACTGCCTCCATTTCTAATCGTATTTATCCAATTTATCCCGAAATTATCAAGGTTTATTTACATGACTAGCTGAGGATCAGAACAGATTGTGCAGTGCTGCAGGCATACTGTAGCGTAATTTCACGGCTCATTTTGTCCTGCGCCTCAATATTATCAAACACGTTTTTTTTATTAACAACGTCTTCATCTAATCTCAGAGATTAGAATTTAATGAAACAATTGCCTTTGTGTTGAATCATCCTCTCTCTCTCTCTCTCTCTCTCTCTCTCTCTCTCTCTCTCTCTCTCTCTCTCTCTCTCTCTCTCTCTCTCTCTCCACCAATTCCCAGTTCAATTCAGAGGGCTTTATTTGCATGAGAAAACATACGCTTGCATTACCAAAGCAGAAGTGTACACAATACCATACAACAGGGGTCTTCAACTTTTTCAGGCCAAGGACCCCCTAGTTGAGAGAGAGGTGAAGCAGGGACCCCCCACAACCTGTTCATAGATTCCATATAGTTTCATTGTTTGACAGCACGATCGCCAGTGTATTTTGGATTCATGTGAATGTGCGTTTTCAGATATTTAACCTCTTGAGCCGTCAATACTTAATAAACTTGATCTTTCACTCTGTACTTAGTCTGCACTTTTTCCCCTCTGCACCAAACCTCTGCCAAAAATAGCCGATCTACAAGCTCGCAACGCCTCGCATTATTGCGAGGCGTGAGCCGGTAGATCTGCTATTTTTGGCCAAAGTTCTCAGAATATGGACGCTAGGGTTCAAGTGGTTAAAAAGGAGAAAAAAAGTTGCAATCACACAAAGATTTGGAGGACCCCCTGTAGTACTGTAACTCAATCAAAACAAAATGTGTACAAGTGAAACTGATTTCATGTCTCTCTCTCTCTCTCTCTCTCTCTCTCTCTCTCAGTGGCGTCAGTTCAGCAAAAGCTAAGGTATGACAACATGACTGGTGTCAACCAGTCATGTTGCCATACCTTAGCAACAGGCATGATACACTTATTTTAAGAAGTACATTTTTTCCCTCAGTTTCTACAGCTGGATATGGCAGCCTGGAACGGTTGTTCAAGTGCAGCTAAACTCGGCATGTTAGTAAACGTGCCACAATTAACAATAATGCATTGCACCTGTGCAGCTGACCTACGGGACCTGGGAATATACCATTCTGCCAAGATGGGGAGAATACAAGTGTGGAGAATATCATCATAATACCTTGTTAAAGTGACTGTTTTGTAAAATGTTGCATTTGTATTCATTTTATTGTAATTTAACAACATAATAACCAGCACAGATAGACAAAGAGACATTCATTGATTTATATTTAAAAGTAACTTTTATTTCCCCCCCTGCCATACCCAATTGACGCCCCTGTGTACAAGTGAAACTGTTTTCATGTCTCTCTCTCTCTCTCTCTCTCTCTCTCTCTCTCTCTCTCTCTCTCTCTCTCTCTCTCTCTCTCTCTCTCTCTCTCTCTCTCTCTCAGTCTCTGCCGTGCACGTGCGGCATCTCCCAGATGCGCACCATGACCATGCTGGACGGCACCTACAGCGAGGCGGACACCAACAGCCTGGCGGGCTACACCGTGGACCCCATGGTGCCCGAGGACGAGGAGCCCGACGAGGTGGTGCACCACCACCACCACCACCACCACCACCCCGCCGGGGGTCCCCAGGGGGGCACCCAGGGGGGCCCCGGGGGCGGCACCGCCCTCCCCGAGAAGCCCGAGCACATGGTGGTGCGTGATGGGAAAAAATGAATGTTCCAACGGGTTGACAAGTTTTATTTAACCCATTTAGGCCTAGAATTGTTTAATTTTTTAGCTATTGAAACATAGCAGTTAAAGGGATGTTCCACTTTCAAAATAACTTTTGGTCATTTTTGTCGTCTAAGCAGGCTTTTATGAACACCCTGAACAGTTTTTAATTTGCTTGATTCAATATTTAGATATTTGATGTAAATGTTACCAGGCCCCCCAGGCCCAGGGCCTCTCCCCATACACACCCATTGTAAGTTCAAATTCCATTTTAACCGTGATAGATTTTCTGGTGACTCATACTACCCTCCTAATACGTGAGCAGGCCGTGTTTTCTCTAGAACTTTTTTCATTTATTTTTAATAATTCTTTTGGAAAATGGAAAAAAATAAATACAATAAGAAATTAAAAAATAAAAAATAAATGAAAAAAGTTCTAGAGAAAACACGGCCTGCTCACGTATTAGGAGGGTAGTATGAGTCACCAGAAAAAAATAATGTGTGTTTTTAATTCATATATCATGGTTAAAATGGAGATTGAAGTTACAATGGGTGTGTATGGGGAGGCGTCCTGCAGGAGGAGGGCCTGGTAACATTTACATCAAATATCTAAATATTGAATCAAGCAAATTAAAAACTGTTCAGGGTGTTCATAAAAGCCTGATTAGATGATAAAATGACCAAAAGTTTTTTTGAAAGTGAAATATCCCTTTAACAAGCTCACAGCGCGGCACCGAGTGCCACGCTGCGAGCTTGTAGATCTGCTATTTTTGAAAAATCGTGATTTTCTTTTTTGCAAGTCTTTGAATATATCTTTTTTAAAAGTGAACATTTGTAACTCAAATATTTGCTTCTGGGTGGTCCCTGGAACAACATATTTTGAGATGGGGGTCCACGGCCAAATACATGTCATTTTGGGGGTACCCTGACACAAAAAGGTTTGAGAACCACTGATTTAGAAGAAGGATTTAGAAAACATTAATAGAATCGTGTCAAACATATTCCGAGGTGTCGCGCTGCGAGGCTATTTGTGGCCAAAGCTCTCCTCGGAATAGGGATGTGAGGTTTCAAGTTGTTAATTTAATAGAATTATCGTATCACACAAGAATTTGGCGGCCCCCCCTGTAGTAACTCTGAGGAAACCCTGTTGAAGACCCCTGCTAAAAGGTCTTTGCACACAGACGCGTTTTTCAACCATTGCGTTTTTTCCGCTTGCTGCATGATTAAAACGCATTGGTGTTGGTGTGCAATGCTGTGCGGAATTGGCGCTGCGGATCCCAAAAGGAGTCATAAAAGGAGTGATGAGTTTTTTTTACCACATGCGACAAGACGCACAAATCGAACTGGGTCGAAAAAAAAAAACGCACGGCCGCAGCCACTTATCGCACGGCAAATTCAGAGCCGGTGTGCATGAGGTCGTAGAGAATCATTGTTTTCTTTTAAAAAAAATGAAATTGTCCGTTTTATTCGTGCAAACAAACACGTTTGTGTGAAAAGCCCTTTAGGCTATGTTCTACAGCAGGGGTGGGCAACTTTGATGATGGCGAGGGCCACTATATTTCCACCTTCACTCCAGAGGGCCACATTGCATATTGCTACGTCCTTCTTTGTCATTCTAGTATTGCATATGATAGAAGCAAAAATAGCAGATCTACAAGCTCAAAACGCATCGCGCTGCGATGAGTTTTGAGCTTGTAGATCGGCTATTTTTGCTTCTTTTGAATTGGAATCCTGAATATTTTTTTGTTATTTCTTAATTGGAATCCTGTAATGTAACATTTTTATTTCATTTCAAATGCATTTAGTTATATACTCATGTTAACTTTATGAATCTAATACAATCTAAATACAATCTAAAATAATAATAATAATGAATACTACTATACTAGTCATTAAGCTACTAATATTGACTGAAGGAATTAAAGCAGGTCATGGTTGTAATTGTAACAGCTGAAATCAATAATATATCAGTATTCCAGTATTAACCAGAGGGCCGCATTAAGTGAAGGTGAGGGACGCATGTGGCCCCTGGGCCGCCAGTTGCCCATGTATGATCTACAGCAGTGTTTCTCAAATGGGGGTACGTGTACCCCTAGGGGTACGCAGAGTTACTGCAGGGGGTACTCAAGATAATGCCCCCCAAAAAGAAAAATAGAAGTATAAATCATTATACTATTATTCATAATTAAATATAATTAACTACAATTGAATTAGAAGGAGAATCAACATTTACTGTTATGTTTAATGATGACACTTGGATAAACTTGTTGTGAGCCTGAAACACATACCAGTCAACTGGTATGTGTTTGAATGTTGTTTGAATGCAAGTTATTGACATGAAAACTGTACTGAACTGTTTTGGCCAGTGTTGAAACTCTCACTCCCTTTTTCTATGTTTTGTGATGTTATATTCTTGAAAAGGGGGTTATCATATACCGCTTGTTATGGTTTTAATTGCAGTTAGGAAAATGTTGTTGTCGGGTAAAGGGGGTACTTGGATTCAAAAATCAGCGAAAGGGGGTACTCAAGCCAAAAAAGATTGAGAACCACTGATCTACAGAGTTGAATATAGGACGTATACAGAATAAATACACATTTTGACAGTCTATAAACATCTCTACCAACAGGTGCACCTGTCGGTGAGCAGCGAGTCCACCACCACCAAGAAGAAGCGCAGCATCCGGGCGCTCAACATCATGAAGAACACGCACGCCATCGACAAGTACTCGCGCATGCTCTTCCCTGGCTCCTACATCTTCTTCAACCTCATCTACTGGTCCATCTACTGCTGAGGAAGAGGAGGGTGGAGGATGATGGTGGAGGAGGGGTGGTGTTGCCCATAGAACATAGAACGGCAGACACCCTCTTCGGCTCTGGGGGCATGTTGTGCATCGAGGAACCGAGGGAATCTGTGTCGCTTCCGTGTGCGTCACACATACGCCAATAAAAGCTCTGTTGAATTGATTGAAGTCCCGGAAAAGACGTGCTGTGATTGATTGGCCAGTAGTCACTTTGACTGGCAGCGTTCCCTCGGTTTTTCCCCGGACGTCCGGACCAAGCCCGCAGACACCTGAAGCCAAATCGACATGGTGGCCGTTTGAGGTACTGTAGCTTTTTTACGGATGGGGCCAGAAACATGAACGCGCATCTAGGCTTCTTTGTATTGACTGCGCGTCCATGAACACAAACTATGACGCAAAACGCGCCACTTAGGCCCCACTACGTCACGTTTCACAACCGGAAGAAGGCGTGAAATTTGGCTTCATGCGCTGGGTGAGCAACTCAATACAAGTGGACGGGCAGGGGATATCTGGTGCCCTCTCTAGACTTATTATAACTCTATGGTCCGGACCCCAGTTGTTACACGTCGCTCCAATGAACTGCAGAGGCGGATGAGGATGATCTAGTGTTTCATATCTATGGTGTTACCCCCGACGAAATGACCCGCCACCCCCCGAACTACCCCCTCCCCTGGCAAGTCTGGATCCTATCTGAATGGTTGTAATGGGATAGGGGGGGGGGGGGGGGATGGGGGCCCTTGCTGCTGCTGCTGCTGCATCCCATTCAAACGGTGACAGCTTTTTTCTCTTTCTTTCTTCTTCTTTTCTCTTCTATTTTTTATGGATTATCGGATCAGCGAGATAGGACGATAAGTACGGCGGCCGAGGAAACGTGACGGGAATCCAGACCTTGTGAAAAGGATGATGGAGTGTTAACTGGCTCTCCGTGATCCAACAGCCTGGAGCTCTTCTGTGTGTCGAGGAAAAGAAAGAAAGAAAGAAAGAAAATCAGCTTCTAGGGCAAGGGGTCTTCAACAGGGTGTCCGGGGCCCCCTAGGGGGTCCTCAGAGTTACTACAGGGGGTCCTCCAAATCTTCGTGTGATAGAAGCTTTTTTTTTCTCCTTTTTTCTATTAACCACCTTGAACCATAGCGTCCATATTCTGAGAACTTTAGCCAAAAATAGCAGATCTACAAGCTCACAACGCCTCGCGCTGCGAGGCGTTGTGAGCTTGTAGATCGGCTATTTTCGGCAAAGGTGGTGTTTGGCGTAAAGGGGGAAAAGTGCAGACTAAGTACAGAGTGAAAGGTCAAGTTTATTAAGTATTGACAGTTCAAGTGGTTAAATATCTGAAAAGTTAACACAAATTGACAAGAATCCAACATACACTGATGATTGTGCTGTCAAACAATGACATTATGATCAGGCTGTGGGGGTCCCTGCTTCATCTCTCACTCTCAACTAAGGGGTCCTCGGCCTGAAAACGTTGAAGACCCCTGTTCTAGGGCTTGTTCTTGTCGGCTTCTTTTCTTCTCATTCTCTCTCTCTCTCTCTGTCTCTCACATACGGCACTTTGATGTTCATTGCTTCACTATTTCACAACGGTGTCGACGAGACAGAAAACATACACACACAAAAAAAAGAAACCTGTAATAAAAGCCGGTTCAGCCCATAGGCATGGGTTCAGCCTCTTGTCGCTCGCTGAATTCCCTTTTCGGCTTTGGCTGTCAACAAAACCCTGCAAATAGGGTTAGTCTTCATTAACTGCTGTTTTCTTTGTTCCCTCTTGACTATATTCCCCCGAATGATGTGGGATGGAGTTTGGCTTCTGCCAGGTGATGAACAAACACTCACAAAACAAGACAAACGCTCGCCGGAATAAGCTCCAGTCAGTTTGTGTTGTTCGACGACGTGACAGTGCTTTCAGCGCACACTGAATGTATGAGGTTATTACTTACTGATTTAAAAAAAGTTGCTTTAACCCATTCAGAACGGGTACACATTATTGTGTATCATTATTTTATGCTTTAACTGTTGAAAAATAGCGGATATACAAGCTCACAGCGCGGCACCGAGTGCCGCGCTGCGAGCTTGTAGATCTGCTATTTTTGAAAAATCGTGAAAATTTGAATTTTGACCCGATTCTATAAGTGTCTTTTGAATCCTTCCAAGGTTTTTTGAAAAACCTATGTTTCTATGTCAGCAATCTGGCTATAGCCATCGTCAAAGAAAAGGTCCCTTTCACTTAACTGGAGCTCAGTTAGTCTGTTCTTGAGAGACTACTATGTCAGTGGTTCTCAAACCTTTTCATGTGAAGGACCCCCAAAATGATATGTATTTGGCCACAGACCCCCATCTCAAAATATTTAGTTCCAGGGACCACCCAGAAGCAAAGTTTGAGTTACAAACGTTCGCTTTGAAAATACAGTATATTCAAAGATTTGCACACATTTTCACGACTTTTTCAAAAATAGCAGATCTACAAGCTCGCAGCGCGGCACTGGTTAAAGCATTCAATAATTTTAGGCCTAAATAAGTGGTGTTATTTGGTGTCGATTGAACATTGAGACTCTGTCACACACACCGTTTTCTACGGGCGCTCGGGGGAGCGGTCAGCGAACCGGGGGCCGTTGTCAGTACGAGACTGACCGGCGTCAGGTCCGTAAAGCCAGCCGCGCCTGCCGACCTTTTTCTGGATCGGGAGGGGGAAAGAAAAAAATAACACTGGAAGAATTTTCAAAAGCGTCTCGGAGCATGTTTAATTTAATGTTCAATCAATCGATTGTGTTTCCGGCTTTGATCAATGGACACTTTGTATACTTTACATTCCTATTTAATCGGCATCACAATGAAACACGTTTTCTTTTTCTTTTTTTAAGGTTTTAAAGAAAATATACCATTTTAATATTAATGTTATCATTAAAATCTTAGTGTTTTCCCAATTATTTGGGGTGGGGGGGGTTGGGGTTGAGAGTCACTGCTCTAAACATTTCACTCAACTAGGGAATGAGGACAATCGTCCAGGCTGGACGTCCAGGCTGGACGATTAACACCTCAGAGGGCCCCTGGGCACTGAAGCGCCAAGGGGCCCCCGTGTGCGCGCAAAATGTTTTGTAGGCATATGTAGCCATGTAGGTCCAATATAACATCTGCAGCAGCAGTTGGCTCAGTGCGGCCCGGCGGAGTTTTAATCAGTTGACTTGACTTTCCTGAAATATTGTACATTGTACTTAACACACAATCAGCACTTTTCAGCAGCATTCTCACATCATTTGTTTCAGGGGGTGGTGGACATCATTTATTTCATTCTGATAAAAAAAAAGAAGAGGGCCCTTGATGCCCAGGGGCCCCTGGGCATGTGCCCAAAGTGACCATATGGTAGATCCGGGCCTGTTAAAAATAAATATTAAATTAAATCACGTTACAGAACCAGTCCCAAGTCTTTAGGGCGGTCGTTCATATGTTGTTGGTGGCCGTTCTATAGCGACTACCTTGCATTTTACAGCAAATACCCCCGGGATGATTGATGAATTGGTTTTTAAAAGGCAAAACCATGTGACGAAGCTGAGGCCCAAGTGAAAACTATTATTTATTTAGTATTTACCTTCCTTCTTTTCAATTTGTATATCTTAAATCAGGGGTCTTCAACAGAGGGTCCGGGACCCCTTGTGGGTCCTCAGAGTTACTTCAGGGGGTCGTCCAAATCTTTGTGTGATAGAAACCTTTTTTCTCCTTTTTTATATTAACCACTTGAACCCTAGTGTCCATATTGGGAGAACTTTAGCCAAAAATAGCAGATCTACAAGCTCGTAGATCGGCTATTTTCAAGTGGTTAGAACGTTGCTGTCAAACCATGAAACTATATGGAATCTATGAACAGGTTGTGGGGGGTCCCTGCTGCTTCATCTCTCTCTCAACTAAGGGGTCCTCGGCCTGAAAACTTTGAAGACCCCTGTCTTATATAACATAAGACGTTTGGCCTTTTCGGCTGTGGTTTGAATGTTTATGAATTGTTTGCACTAAAAGAGCTGAATAGACCTTTTTCACAGCAGCCATCAGTAACAACATGTAGATGTTACCAATGACCATGCAACACCTTGTGAGCTCTGCTTTTCTTTCTTTTTTTTTCTTTAACCCTGCAAGACCCGAATTCATTTCTACTTGCCAAAAAAAAAATCAAAAGAAATCAGATGGTGTTGTAGGAGTCCTAATCAGAGGAACATGTGTTTTTGTAAGGTTGTATAGACATAAATCATACATCATGCTCTAATTTGCATTTTGGGGATATTTTTCACAATAATAACATATGTACATGTTCTAGACCAGGCCAGGGTGGGCAACTTTGATGATGGTGAGGGCCACTATATTTCCACTCCGGAGGGCCACATTGCATATTGCTACGTCCTAGTTTGTTACTTTCTAGTATCTCATACAGACTCATGTAGATTGTAGGCTGAAGGAATTAAAGCAGATCATGGTTGTAATTTTAACAGCTGAAATCAATAATATATCAGTATTCCGGTATCAACCTGCAGGCCGCATTAAGTGAAGGTGGGGGCCGCATGTGGCATTGGGGTGGGGTATTCATATGCCAATATCGTGGCGGCCAATGGCATTGTAATACTAAACAATAGGATCCAATGGTGATGTTAATGTGAAAAAAGAACAGGAAAACTAATTATAACATTTTTTTTAAAATGATTTAAAGAATGTTGCCAAAAAGCTACACTGGGCCTTGCAGGGTTAAACCAAGATATTGCCCAAAATAAGGACGCTGTGGTTAAGGCTTGGTTCCATTTTGTGTAGCAGAGTCTTTCCAGTGAGCCAACATACAGTACAGCACATGTACAATAGCTGCTGGCTCTGTTTAACCCGAATGGAACATAGTCTTGGTATCACTGGTATAGGAATGGAGCGATATTTTTGTATATCGTGATAAAAAAACACCCACGATAATCGTATCGTGGAGATTTAATTTATCGTGATATCGTCCTCCATCATGCACTGGGATCAATTCTCCTTTTTATTTGCTGAGCTGCATATCCGGTACCACTTAAACCCTCTATTGGTAAGAGGTACTTATCATATACGTACTTGATACAGTCTTTTTTTTTCACTTTCTATCAAATGTCTTTGCCAAAAAATTGCCGATCTACAATCTACATCGGCTATTTTTTGGCAAATGTTCTGCCCCAGGATAATGGATTTTGATTATCGCGATAATATCGTAAATAACGATTTCTTTTGTCACAATAATCATGATATTATTTATTTATTTGCGGATACTTGTGCATACTTCCTACATTTGACTCGTTACTAGGAAGGCAACGGCCCATGAAATGAACCACTCTCACCGCCATCGATGTTCTCGAAACGTTTCAATACAGCAATGTATTGATATTAAAATAAAAATGAACTTTGTAATTGCAGTGATATTAACTGTTAAAAAAAGCATTTTCAATACTTGTAGTACTTGTAATACTATACTCCAGTACTTTCAACTCAATCATTCATGACTGAGCAACTTTCAATTGTAGCTGATTCATATTTTGATATATCATTTCTTAATAATACTTTGTCCATGTTCACACTGTCCACCACTACTGCTGTTAAAAAGGTCTATTGTAGAACGTAGCGGACAGGGAGAGTTGAGACTGATCATGAGGTGCTAAAAACTGTGAAGTCTTATGCCTAGTTTATGCTCTGGTGCCATGACCGAGTGCTCTTGGCCGAGAGCGGCCTCCAATAGCAGACCTCCAAGCTCTCAGCGCGTGGCGCCCGGGGTGCGCTGACAGCTTGTAGGTCTGCTATTAATTCTCGGGCACTGGACGAAGTATGAACCGGGCTCTAATGAGGCTAACTATACTGCTCCTGTAAATTGTAAAGTAGTGTACCATTTTGTTCAAAGTGATATATTATAGTGACTTCATTTTAAATTTAAGGCAATTTCCTGCACACTTTAAATAATTTGGGGAACCCCCTGGGGGTCCCGACCCACAGGTTGAGAACCATTGCTTTAAAGGACCATCAAGCACAACTGAAAGGGGGAGTTAATTTGATTTCCTTTGTTGATGCATAAGATCATTATTCATTATCGTCGCTGTCGGGTGGAAACCTTGTATGTTCAAAGACGTTACCTCTTCAGGCAATGGGGAAAAAAAGAACCAATGTAGGCTAAATAAAATGTCAGAAATGACATTTTGAGTTGACAACAGAGTTTTTCGGGGGTTGAATACGCCTCAAAGTGAAACCACCCTTCAGAGTGGACATCTTTGAATACGCTCCGGCCTCGTGTTTCCATATAACCGGGCTAAACGGGGAATCCGCAAAACGTGTGATGTCATGGCTCACGTCGGCTCACACGGTGCAGAGCCGTGGAGCCACGTTGCATCGGTGAATGCAAACAAACAGGCCGTGATAGGAAGTAGCCATATCATGGCATGCACACTACAGCGTTTTCAATCACTGATTCGTCTCTGTTTAAACGCAGAATAAAAAGTGACAACGCAACGGCACGTTGACGTTTTCTGTTCGGATCGTTGGCGTGTAAAGTGAGCCCGAGTCACAGGCTGCTGTTTTTAATCTTCCATATACAAACCCACAGACACGCGTAACCACTTTCAACCTGGCTTTAAATGTTGGGCATGCCGTCATGGGCGAATCTTTTCAAATGTTAAAACTTTCCGAAAACGGTTCAAATAGCTGAATGTATGACGCACCGCGCGTCACATTGCAAGGCATCACATTGAAAGATGAGATGTTGGACTGGAGATACGAGGTTTCTGCCCGACACTGACGATGATATATTATTGAAATATCGTTGGAAACGTACTGCTTATGTAAACAAATGTATTAACCATGCACCATTGTACGGTGTGGAGAAAAAATAAGTTTTGTATTATTTGTATATCAGTCTGGCCGGTCAGAGCCGCACAGAAATATACTTTTATATACTTCTACGACCCTTGAACCTATCCTATTGATATCATGTATTTAATTTGACTAGATCGACTGGTGATTCACCAATCACCAGTAATACCCAAGGGACTCTTTGATGTAAAGAACATATTTATTATATAAGTGCTGTCACCGTATACAAATGGGGGAAGCCTACACCTTATATTTCTAAGATACACAGGATCGATGCAACTCTGAAAGTGTACAAATGTAATTAAATGAACACTCAGTGGAGTTTACTTTGTCTATTTCTCTGTGCAGCGGCCTGTGGGTGAGATTTTCTTTTTTAAATGTAGGCCTATCACTGTAAAACATTCATTTGTTGCTACTGACATTAAAGAATGTTACAATGTATTTATTTATGTATTTATTTATTTATTTTATGGTGATATTAAATAAAAACCATCCTGAATGCTGTCAGCCCTCTTATTTATTTCCAGATTGATTGATGGATTGAATACTTTATTAGCAGTTTAAAAAAACAATGCAAGGTCTGCTAAGAGGATTTCAAACCCAAGAATTGGGGTCCTTTGCACTCAATTAATGAAAAATGTTTAATATGTAGATTCATAGACTTTTGAATTGCTAGAATTTTGAATCATTTTTTGGGGAAAAACTAAAACAATACAAATCCATGTTATAAAATCTTTTCAGATGGGGTCTGCAGACAAATATATTCCGATTTATGGGTCCTTGAGATGAAAACGTTTGAGAACCACTGGATTAAGCTTCATATTATGTAAATTCAGCTCTAGAGGGAACACTGTTGCAATGGTGTTGAGCAGGTTTCAGAGGTCATGAAACTGAAAAAAGTAAAACAGAAAAACTGCAGTGTCTCTGTAGAGCAGGGTTCCCCAATAGGCGGCCCGCGGACCATTTGCGGCCCGCGGGGGTTACTGTCTGGCCCCCACCAACCCCAGTAATAATGGTGTTATAAGAGCAGCAACAACACTAGTAGGCTGTTTTCACTACTTTAAATCATTCTTAAAATGATAAATGCAAAACGAACGGTTTTGGACATAGGCCTACAAGATTTTCACCCGACAACGACGATATCTGAACTGTCGCTGGAGTAGCGGGAACGCCACAGCCGCCCCCTGCAATGTTGTGGCCCTCGGCTTGGTACCCTAGACATAATTCGGCCCTTGGCTAAAACTAATTGGGGAACCCTGCTGTAGAGGGAATGTGCATGCATAAAGTGAATAGCAAATCGAGTGGCAAAGTGAGTTTAACATCGTTTAACGTTGTTTAATGCAGTCATAAGGACTTTTCTGATGTATGGGCTGTCAAGGACAGAAAGTATTCTATTTCTTTTTTGCCACTCAGTAGGCGTTCCCACATAACTTCCGGGTATGATGATGATGTCATGCGCATACCCTGTATACAGCCATACTCTAGATCATTGGTTCTCAAAGTGGGGTCCAGGGACCCCCAGGGTTCCTTGAGGGAGTTCCAGGGGGGTCCCCAGCTAAACGATAATTCGGAAACCAAATGGACTCTTTTGGGTCTGTAACTCAAACGCAAAATAGAAACAAATGGAGTGGACACTCATGGGTCCATTTGGTTCCATTTGTACACTCTCAGAGTTAAATTAACATTGGTTTTACAATATAAATTGGGGTAGATAGAGATGCCATTAAATGACAGACAAACGTATACACACACACACACACACACACACACACACACACACACACACACACACACACACACACACACACACACACACACACACAGTAACACAGCGTGTGTGTGTGTGTGTGTGTGTGTGTGTGTGTGTATATATGTGTATATATATATATATATATATATATATATATATATATATATATATATATATATATATATATATATATATATATATATATCTTTATATATATATATATATATATATATATATATATATATATATATATCTTTATTTATGTATTTATTTATTTGACTGAGCAACATTTGTAGTTTAGTAATACATTTGACCATGGCTACTGTAACTGTACATTTGACCAATTGACCTACTGGGGTTGAATAGTTACTTTGTCCACCAGTCACATGACATAAGGCGCCTTTTCAGTTTGAATGGTGAGTGACGCTGCTGTGTGTGCTGCATCAATCTGCTCCTCTCCGCCGGCACACACTGTACATCCCATGCTCCAGAGGGACTGTCGTGCTCTCATTGGCTACGGTATAGTTTCTCTGGCAACCGGCTGTCAGAATCAGATTGATTGATTGAAGAATGTATTATAAGTTTGCAATAGGAACAAAAAGTACAGTTTCATTACAACACAAATGACTGGTACAAGGTCAACTAAAAGGAGATCCTAGTAAGCTTTACGGCTTATTTACACAGGAACCACTTTATGGTGGTATAGCTGGAGAATGAATTAGAGCCTTGTTTAGTATTAAATCTAGGTTGAACATTAGTGGAGCTGCCTCTGGTGTTGTGATCGTGGACATCCTTGACCTTTATAGGAAGTAGTTTGTCAGGTACATAATATATTAGTGGTGTAGTGTATCTTGTACACCAGGGGCCAGTTGCACCACCAGAACGTAAGTTCTGCCCTAAGTTAGGGAGTAAAGTCCTTACTAGAGGCTTAGTAACTACTAGTTAGTTTGTAACTAAGTGAGTTACTAACAGGTGTTGCACCACGACTGCTTAAGGCATAACGTAACTAGTAATGCGTAGACTGTTCCTAAAGTAATGTATAGTCGCATAAAATGACGTCATAGCTCCCGAATCCAATGAAAACGAACTGTTTCTCGTAAGGAAATAAAGCTTGTATCGTCTTTTGTCAACAGAGAGCTCCGTCTCTCCACTGGCATGTAGCCTACACAAGTCACTGATATGCGTGCACAGGGTGAGCGCATTCCTGCGCACTGCCCTGCAAACGGATTGTATCACAAATTATATTGGCTTCATACATTTTCCCCTGTAGTGAAGTAATACAGGGCAACGCATATTTGGAGACACAGGGGAGAGAGCACACCGTTCAATTCGCTGTTGTGCTGTATATGCAGTGGTTGAAAAGTACTCAAATTAATTAAAAAAGTATCAATCCTGCAATATAGAAATACTATTAATAGCAGACACATCGTGAGCTTGTAGATCGGCTATTTTCAAATGTCCGAAATGTATAGGGCTTAATGTATGTTTTAAACAGATGGGTCGTTTCATTGTTGAATTAATTAAATAGCTGATATAATATTGTCTGCCACGTTAGTAGTGAAGTTAGGTTACTTAGTAAAGACTTAGTGCTGCCCAAGGGGTGGTGTAAATATTTAGTTGTTACTTAGAGATACGTAAGAACAAATTTGTGTGGTGCAACACCTGACATTTTAGTAATGCGTAAGTCTTGACTTAGAAGCCATTTACGTTACAACTAGGCTACGTTATAACTTAGTAGCAGCTGGTGCAACCCCGCCCTGGCCCATTGAATCCAGTATATCCAGTATAACCAGAATCCAGTATAAATATGTTGATTTTGGAGATAAGAGGGCGCCAGAGTTAAGTCTTGGTGAACAATGAACAAACCTATATTTGCAAAAAAGATATCGAGCAAAAAATATATGTAAGCCTACTGTTACAAATAATATAGCCTACAATAAGATATGTCAACAGCAAACAGTAAGCCTACACATTTGTGAGGAGGATAGAGAAATCATAGGCTATAAACCACTAGGCTATATTACGCTTATTATAGCAGTGGACCACTGCTATTGCCTAATGCCTAATGGTTGATGTACTTAATTACTTTACACCACTGCCAGTGGTGTAAAGTAAATAAGTAGGCTACATTTACTCAAGTACTGCACTATAACATTGTTATGTATTTTTACTTTATTGGAGTAGCGGGGTCTTCAACAGGGGGTCCGCGACCCATAGGGGGTCCGCGGAGGTACTGCAGGGGGTCCGCGAAATTATTCCTTAAAAAGAAAAAAGAAAAAAATCTTTTTTTTTGCTAGGTTTTTTTTTGTGCCATTTTTCACATTTATGTAAAAAAATGAATCATGATTCTATCCATTTTGAATAGCTTGAATACATGATTACTATGCCATGACAGATTGGTGATATTATTGACATTGGTTCTCAGTTAATAAGTAGTATGTTTAGTAGTGGGGGGAGAGCCTGCACGATTGTAACGTTTTTCACATTTCAATATTTTACTCAGAGATTCTTTCACCTACATATGTAATATTTTCAGGCAAAGGACTTACACATGTCTGCTATCATAAACCACTTCAAGTTTTTCATTTGATAAAACAGGTCATGAGTTATTAAACCGAGAGTGGACGCTGTTCCGATGTTACATTTGAAGCCCACACGGGATTGATTGTAACAGCATGATTTACAAATGTAACACAGCTAAAGAACCTTGTTTAAATCAATTATATTTCATTCAAGCAACTCTTTTACATTGTTTTCATACCAAGGGTGTGATAAGATACTATATCATACTTTAGGAAAATATTAAATATTAGGCCTACATGATGTACCAGTTTAAGCGTTTGAGTGAATTCCATGGGAAAATACATTGATAACCTAAATAAATAGCAAGTTTGATTAATGCAACATGTTATACATCCCTAATCTGACTTAAAATACACTGTAGGGCCTAATTGAATGTCAGCTGACTGAACACAATATTGGCCAATAGGTCAAATATTTCAATATGATATTATCATGTTAAATTGTGTTACAATTGAACCGTTTTGGCACCCCTGCTTTGACATTGCCTACAGAACAGAACTAACATGCATAGCAAGTTAAAACGATGTAAACTAATGAAGAACAGATACATGCAGACAGCCATCTAGATTTTATCTCAGCAACATTAAAGAAAAGATTTGCAGACCAAAGATACTCAAGGTGAAAATTTTTACGCATTTTGAGAAATACCAGTTTTTCTGCAATAACTCTGTCTAGGCTGGATACAATAATAGTTCTTACTTCCTGGAGACGTTCATTACGGCCCTGGTCACATACTGATGCGATGCCGTCATGATGGCATTGACCAATCAGGAGATAATGTGCTTGTTACAATTATGAAGCGTTACAATTGAGGCGGCTCTCCCCCTACGGCCCACCCTGCACGCTGTAACTTGTAATATGTCGTAGCCCCGACCCCCCCACCCTACGAGGTGGTAGGGGGTCCCTGCTCCATCTCCCCATCAGTTTGGGGGTCCCCGGCCTGAAAACGTTGAAGACCCCTGCATTCCCAATTTTCAGGAGGCCTATGACCTTGGATTTATCACAACACATTGTGAGCTTGTATATAGATCTGCTATAGTTTCTAAAGATTTTATTTTATAAATTTGAAAACTTGAAATGGGACATTCTGCACAATGAGTAGGCTACTTTATTACTTTTGTACATTTTGATACCAATACTTTTGTACTATGCAAATAATGCAAATAATAAAATAAAGAATCCCAGACTTTTGAGCCTACTTGTAACAGGGCATTTCTCCATTGAAGTATTGATACTTTACTTGAAGTAAAACATGAGTAGGCCTAGCCTACTTTCCCCACCACTGATTCTAGGCCAGGGGTCTCCAGGGGGTCCGACCGGGACCCCTAGGGGGTCCTCAGAGTTACTACAGGGGGTCCTCCAAATCTTCCAATCCTTTTTATATTAAGAACTTGAACCCTAGTGTCCATATTTCTGAGAACTGTAGCCAAAAATAGCAGATCTACAAGTTCACAACGCCTCGCGCTGCGAGGCGCTGTGAGCTTGTAGATCGGCTATTTTGGGCAAAGAGGGGAAAAAGAGCACACTGAGTACAGTGTGAAGGTCAAGTTTATTATGTATTGACGGATCAAGTGGTTAAATATCTGAAAACACAAATTGTCATGAATCCAAAATACACTGATGGTCGTGCTGTCAAACAATGAAACTATATAATGGAATCTATGAACAGTTTGTGGGGGTCCCTGCTTCATCTCTCTCTCAACTAAGGGGTCCTTGGCCTGAAAACGTTGAAGACCCCTGCTCTAGCTAGCCTATTAATAGGTTTTAGTGGCTGCAGGCTAAAGCAGGACACAGCTACTACAACTCAAATGAGCTAGAGCCAGCGGTCGCCATGGCAACCAACCAGCCAACCAGCCAATCACAGCGCGGCGGTCCCTCCGGACCATGGGACGGTGACCTGTGTGTGTGTGTTCACTTCCTGCCGTTCCTCCGTGTCCCGTCCATCACAACTTCTTTACAGTACATTCAACACGCTACTCCAGCGTCCAACTTCATTCTGCTTTCATGAACATAAAAGGTACTTTTATTATCCACCTACAGCTCTCAACACTCATTATACTAGTTATTATTTCATAATTATTCCGTAAACACGGCGGGTGTGTGTATATGTCTTCCCTGTAGCTGCTCTGCGTGTCCTTTAGCGCGTCTTTAATCTTAATCTTAAAGGTTTATTGACATAAGAGTGGACGGGGTCTCAAGTCAAGACCTTCCCAGTCTATTTTCTGCCGCAGCAGATTATGATAGAACACAGAGCGGTAGTCTAGACTAGTCCTGGTACCTATAAATAGGACGTGGTCGTATAATAATGTATACCTGACTAGGCTGCATGCATGCAAATATTCATATACTGTGTGTGTGTGTGTGTGTGTGTGTGTGTGTGTGTGTACGTGCTTTGGGATTGATTGATTGATTGATTGATTGATTGATTGAAGACTTTATTAGAAGTTTGCATAGGAAAAGGTGCAGTTTCATGACAGTACAGTTCACTGGTACAAGGTGAACCAAAAGGAGATCCTAGAAAAGCACTTGGATTATTTACACAGGAAACCATTTGAGTGTCTCATATAACATTGAATGACAGGCGGATAGAACACAGTACTATGCAGTTGATATAGTAAGAAAAAAAAAACATTTGGAGAGAATCTTTAAAAAAATACAGCAGATCTACAAGCTCACAATGTGTTATGATAAAACCAGATTTGGAGAGTACAGTTGAGTACTCTTGATATGAATGTAAATTGACAACACGTGTGAATGTCGTGCATGTGTGTGTAGCTGTCAACCAGATGTTGTGTGGAGAGGATACTGTAGGATAGGGCACTGCTGCAAAGTTAATGTAATGTTGTTTAATCATTATTTAGACATACTGTAGAGGTGTAGATCAGCTGATCTACAAAATAGCTTGTAGATCAGCTATTTTCAGATAATTTCATCCCTCAGAAAAGGGATGCTAGGGTCCAAGTGGTTACTGTAAAGAGAAAAATCACACCCAATGTGAAGTGAGCGGTGGTCGTGCTTGCATAACGTCTTCGATTGGTAATTGGTGATGTAATACAGGCTACACACACACACACACACACACACACACACACACACACACACACACACACACACACACACACACACACATTGCTATGGCAAAACGCTGAGGAAAACACATTGCTATAGCAAAACGCTGAGGAAAAGTGTCTACAGATAGTGGCTACAGATAATTGGTGATGTAATATGATGTAATATGGCTACACACACACACACACATTGCTATGGCAAAACGCTGAGGAAAACACATTGCTATGGCAAAACGTTGAGGAAAACTGGCTACAGACACACGTCGCACAGCCACTCTTAGGAGCGGTATACCACCGCTCAAAAAAAAGAAAATCACACAAAGATTTTGTGGCACCCCTGTATTAACTCTGAGGACGCCCTAAAGGTACCGGAACCCTTCCCTTGACCCCTGGGAGGTGGAATGCTGAGGTGGAGCGCCACACCTACTGTACCATCAGATCTCAGGAATAGTTACCATACAACTTGCCACACTCAAGCCATGCTACTCATATGTTGAGTTGTGATACTTCATCCAAATGCAATTGTGATGTTGGTCTCACTGCTTAGATGTCCTTGTATTACTAGTAAGACGCCTCAGGGCGACAGGCGAGGTCGCGCCACAGTGATGTGGACGTCAGGGTGTGGACATCAGGGATGTGGACATCAGGGATCTCCATATATGGGCATAAAAGGGATTTGTTCCCCTGGCATCACAGGGATCTCCAATGCTCCATATCTCCATATATGGGCATTAAGGGGTTTGTTCCCCCTGATATCACAGGGATCTCTCTAACAGGGCATCAATTATATTGATGACACCAGGGAACTCCATAAATAAAAGGGATTCTGTTAGTGTGACATCACAGTGAAGCCAGAGCATGATGTCAGAGCGGCAAACCCATTCTGTTAGTGGTTCCCCTGACATCACAGTGACATCAGAGCATGATGTCAGAGCGGCAAACCCATAGACCGTAAAAATGTGCACACGTCCAGACAGACGGACACGGACAAGCTGTGACATTTCTCATAGTAAACCGCGACCTTAGGTCGCAATAAGGTCCACTGTGCCATAATCCACATAAAAAAAAAAGCTGTGAGGCGTTTGTGAGCTTGTAAATCTGCTATTTTCGACAAAGAGGTTTGCTGTAAGAGGGGGAAAAAGAGCAGACTAAGTACAGAGTGAAAGGTCAAGTTTATTAAGTATTGACGGTTCACGTGGTTAAATATCTGAAAACACACATTGACATGAATACAAAATACCCAGACGATCGTGCTGTCAAACAATGAAACTATATGGAAGCTATGGAAAGGTTGTGGGGGTCCCTGCTTCATCTCTCTCTCAACTAAGGGGTCCTAGAACACCAATATCAGAAGAGTGTTTTGATTTAGACAAGAATATGTGTCACAGTTAAGAAGAATGACAAGGACACGTCAGAAAGTCTTCCCTACTCCTTTAATTTAACTCTTGCGAGTGCACACACATTTGTAAACGACAGTTAGAGTTTCAAACGGATATAAATGTAACACAAGAGGATTCGAGTCGCTTCTTTTAATACATCCACGATCCATAGCAGCTTTCAAGAGGGGAAACATTCCAGTAGTTCAACTGTGGCGAGAGAGAGAGAGAGAGAGAGAGAGAGTGGAGAGTGTTGTGGCATGGGGAGAAATGAGTCACACAGGAAAGTGGCTCATTTCTGCCTGCTGGGTTTGTCCTTTTTCCTGAAGAAGGAGAAAAAAAAAGAAAGAGAGAGAGAGAGAGAGGCCCTGTGCCCACTGTGTGTTCATCTGCTGCCAACAAGGAGCCCCTCCCTCCCTGGCATCTCTATGTTGCATTCTTCGCTCTAAGTCTTTGTCTTCCCTTGTTTTCAAGGGTTTCTTCAGCTGCTTCTACTTAAACGTTTTATATATTATCTTTTTTTAAGTCATAGAATGTAACTTTGCCCCGTGTTTACATAAAGAAACCTATAATTTCCCCCTCTATGCCAGAAGTCATCTTGAGCCACTGGAGTGGTGTGGTGGTGGTAAGTTAACCCTGCAGAAACACACTGCCATCTTGCTGTATTTCGGGGGTTTTCACTGTTTGTTTTGGTAGATGGGGACACCAAAATACCAAGCGAGATGGCACTGACAGTGTGTTTTTGCAGGTAAACACACTACTCCACTGTGGCTGATGACTGCTGGAGGAAAATTATGGGTTACATACCGCCTGCTCCCGCCCCTTTTATGGAGATAGGTCATTAGTTATACTAGTTTACTTAGGCCGGTGTTTCTCAAACTTTTACATTTTAAGGTCTCCCCTTAACTCTGACAGTGTACTAATGGAACGTCCATTTAGACCCCCTCCTAAAGGAACCCACAGAGTCCCTGGAATCCACTTTGAGAAACACTGACCGGCTCTGTCGAGTGTCTACATGAACACGATTGGCCCTGTGTTCAGGGGAGGGAAGCTGGGCGGGGAGGATGAAAATTGTCACTACACGTAATGCTACGGGCTGGTGCGCCACTTGTCAGTAGGGATGGACATCGGTATCGGCCAATATCAAAAATCGGCAGGTATTATATCTAGGGATGTTAATCGACGCATTATTGGCGAATCGACGCGTCGCGGCCGAAAATCGACGCGTCGATCGACTTTTTTCACTTTTTTTTTTCGCTAAGCAGCAGCTGAGAGGAGAGCAGCACAACGGGCCGTTGTGCTGCGTTGTCAACGGCGCATTACTTTAAACAACACAACGTATGCTGCACCCATCAGAACTTGCATCAAAGCCCTAATAATAATGATAATACATAATTGCTATTCCTTGTTAGCATGGAGTCTGTTCTCTAGAGACTAGAAGCGGAGTGACAATAAGTCCATGGAACGTGCGGGAGCGCTGACCGCTCGCTCTCATATATCCCCGGTGTGTCGCATTAACGTTAAAGAGTAGTGTGGTTTGTGATCATCGCACACAACGGCGACGCTGCCATTAACAAGCGAGCTTTCGTGTCAAGCGTGCATGCAGAGGCAGGAGGTAAACAAAAGCATCCAGTCCATAGAGTCAGGCAAGTCAGCGCGCACTGCTATGACGCGCCCGGTCCAGCAGTGTTTCTCAACCAGTAGTCCGCGGACCTGACTAGCGCCGCATGCATGCGAATGCACAACACAGGCATGCACTCGTCTCCGACACAGACACACACACACACACACACACACACACACACACACACACACACACACACACACACGGTCCTCTCACATATGGAAAACATTAACGCTTATAACGTTTTTGAACGATTAAAACCTTTTTTGGGGGAAAAACTTTTGAAAAATAAAAACATATATATTTTTCGACTTTTCGACTCGTACTTTTTGAGTCGCGGTGAGCGTGAGTCGATCGACGCGTCGATTTCCGATTTTTTTTCACATCCCTAATTATATCAAACCGGCCGAATCGGTGATCGGCAGGTCACTGACATAAAACCGGTTTATGCCAATTAGCCCTTCGCTATGCCCCTCCTAAACCCGTGCTTGCCCAATGCCACGTTTAGCGACAGGTTACTAAGGCGGGTGCCTTGGCAAGCTGCCATGGCGGCGTGCAGCAATAGCACCCAGCTGCAGACTAAGTAACCTGCCTCAAACGCACGTCTAGGAAGAAAACAATAGCCTATACTAAAGTCAGATTAACATACAGTACACAAGTGTTACCAGTTATATTTTCTCATGAAGTGCTCCTAAATTATTCCAGTGGGTTTGTGTAGGTCAGTGCAATCCGTTCTGTTTTTGTTTCAGTGTTTGTGACACGGAAGCGAGTGGGTGGGACGTTCGCGAACGAATCGAGTCTTTTGAACGGCTCTTTGAAATGAACGATATAATTCGGTTCACAGTAGGGAGCCGTTCCTTTCTAATGAACAGTGGTGGGAAAAGTACTAAATATATTTACTTAGGTAAACATATCAATACTGCAATCAAGTTTGGAATGTTATTAATGTACTTAATATTTTGTGTTTTATTAATGAGTAAAAGTAAAATAGTATTGGTATCAAAATGTACTTAAATTAGCCTACCAATATTAGAACGTAGCCTACTCATGCAGAATGTCCTGTTTCACAGGTTTTCCAATGAGTAAAATGTAGAAAAATCATTTGCAAATAGCTGATCTACAAGCTCACAATGCATTGCAACGTGACACATTGTGAGCTTGTAGATCACCTATTTTCAAATGCCAGAAATGTTTCCAATGGCAAAAATGTATAGGCCTATTTGGGTGGAAGTGATTTACAATCATAATCAAAATCTACAAAGTAACCAGTAACTAAAATGAGGCAGTCTTTTGAACGGCTCTTTGAAAGGAACGGATCTCAGAGATCCGGTTCACTTCAGAGAACCATAAATCCCATCTCTATCTAGCAGCCAGACTCGCGGTACAGCGATGCTCGCCGCCATGGCAGCTTGCCAAGTCAGCTGCGTTAGTAACCTGTTGCTAACTTGGCATTGGACAAGGACGGCTTTAGGAGGGGCATAGCGAAGGGCTAATTGTGTCTATGGCACTGCACAGTATGATGCTCTGGTCCTGTGACTAAAGTAAACATTAGCAAGTAGCAGCCAGTCTACTAAGTGGCAGCCTACAGAATACAGATGGTGCTGATTACTGCAATGTAAGGATATATTCCATAATCCTGTGTCAATGTTGTCTCCAAAAAGAAGGAGAAAAAAAAAACAGAAGGTCATATTAGACTGGATATTGTCTGTGTTTTTGGATGTTGTACTATTGTGATTGATTTGGCATTAGTGTTCTTCTAGCTTATTGGTACTCAAATTGAAGTATGTCTTGTAGGCCTACTTGGCCTGAAAAAAGGGTTCTTTGAGCAACCCTATTTTCTAGTTCTTAGCTAAAGAAATCGGTATTGGAAAAATCGGTTTTGGCAGGTCAGACCTTCATAAAACCGGAGGATCGGTATCGGCCAAGAATTTTGCAATCGGTCCATCTCTACTTGTCAGTGAAGGGCGAAGGCTCTACCTCTTCCCGGTGGGGGCTCCGCCTCCTCACTGGCAGGTGAGTCAATAAGATACAACGGCAGTGACAACACAGACATGTGTGTTCTGTGTTGGGGGGAATCAATTGGAATCATGACTAAAACAGTTTAAATATGGAGATACAAGGTTTCGATATACAAGGACACAGCTGTACATAACTCGGTGACACTCGTCGGTTCCCAGGTGTGAAACCCTGTGGCGTTATTCATAATTGTCAGTTAACTGAAAATGATGTCACTCTCCTGCAAGCGTTCCAGTAATGCTAGTCAACTGCAAAACACGAGGGTGAGGTGTGAGAATTGAACACAGTGTTGTTTAGACTGTTGTTCGCTCACTGTACTAAATAAATTGACTGCAAACATTACCATGGAGGCTATTTATTTGGTAGTTAAAGTTGCTACTAAGATCTATACACAAAATCTGAGCCTATTTTTTTAATTTTTTTATTTGTGAATGTGAAGTTTATGACTGTCAACTATTGAGTATTAAATTATAATGTAAAATGTCCGTCAGGGAGCAGTTACTATAAAAACCTGCATCAAACGCTGTCACACTAAACCCCTTTGCACACAGGCGCGTTTATCCGCACGGATAAAACAGACAACGGTCCTTAAATTGTCAATTTAGAAATGTGTAGATTGTACTAGATACCCTGTACTATAATGTAGTTGGTTTGTTTACTCTTGAGTGAGAAAACAATGTTGCACATTAAGCTAATCATCTGGGGACCCCCCCCAAAATAATTTGAGGACCCCGATCCCCAGTTTGGGAACCACTGTGGAGCAGAGCATATTTATATTCTGGAAGCGTGCGCTTACTCGCCTGGCATGAAGTGCGAGGTGTTTTATTCTGTGTCTGGTGATTGAATGAAAACAAACACACATTTTTACAAATTGCTGCCACTGAGAGGTGGAAGTTGGGCCTGTATTTAGACTAACTGAATTGACAAGCTTGTCAATGTGATTAGTGAAGTCAGACTAGGCTGCTAAATCATATTCCAGGGCTCTCGGGTGCAACCATTTCAGGGCGCACATCCAAACCAAAACTGTCCCAATCTGTGTGGTCGGTGCTCCTAAATTATATTGTTGCTTTCGGGTAGAAACCTTGTATGTCCAATTACCGTACACTTTTAAAATTAAGACAGGAGCTCACAACGCGACGCGTTGTGAGCTTGTAGATCTGCTATTTCCACTATTTTTGACATGGAAACGATTATGATGATTATGAAAAATAATCACGATTATGTAAAATAATCACGATTAGACGATTATGTAATAATTGTGACAGCCCTAATTGGAAGTGATGACACGAATAAATGAGGAACTGGAACTGGTTACTGGAACACTATAAAATATGGTACTCTCTCCTGATTGGCTGGAAATGTGTCACCTGCCTAGGGATGTCAGCGGTTAACCGGTTAACCGGTTAGCCGACCGTTAAGAAATAACCGGTCATGCTTAACGGTTTCACGGTTAATTTTCATAATAATATGATCGCATTTTCCTGGACCTGCATAGTGTTTTTGGTTATGGAGATGTGATTTTGTCAAACAGACTCTGGGAGGCGCAAGAGAGTAAGTAGTCTTATGTCATGTCCAATCGAACAGTGAATGAGAGACAGCTGTGTGTTACGCAGTGGGGTCTGTGCCACAGTGTGGTCCGGGGAGGATCAGACAACGAGCGTCGGAATACACAAAACAGAACACGTAGCCAACAGAGGTATTTCGGTCTGGGAGCATTTCAAAAGGAAAGCAGTGTAGACGACAGTATCTTTCTCAAATACAGCAGCGACATGAGACAACAGCGATGCTCAATCACAAGCCGTGAGTCGCAGAACGCGACGCGCTGTGATCTTGTAGATCTGCCATTTTCATCTCGGAAGAGTTTTCACTGCAGCGCGAGTCAACAGACTCGTACACAACAGAACTCGTCGTCATGTTAATGGTTCTCAATAAAAATGCTCAGCCTAGGCTAGAACTTGTTTGTTTGAACTTTGAAAGGCAGAATAGGCACCGCCGCCGACCACTTGTTGAAACGCGCAGGCGATGCTTGTTGTTTATTGATGATTAAGCCTAGAACAATTTATTTTTATTGTTAAATCCGTCTTTTTTGTTTGTCTTTCAAAGGAGCATAATAAATGTCTACCATTCGTCTACCAACATTAATTCTGTGTACTTATATATACAATTTTGGGTTAAAAAAATAATAATAAAAATAAATATTAAAAAAATATTAATTAAAAACCGTTAATTAACCGGTTAATGCTGACGGCTAACCGGTTACTGGATAAACCGTTAGTGACATCCCTAGCCTGACAATTTATTTTCTGTTTATTAACTCATTGAATGCCATTTCAAGATGGCCCCCAAGTACCAGACTGCCACTATCCTAGATTTCTAGTGCACGGATCAATTTTTAGTGCACGGATCGTGCACGCCCATGCACCATATATGCATCATATGTGTAGTACTTTTTAACAGCTTTCAAACAAAAAAATCCGCTTGGAAATCCGTTCAGGCATTCATGAGATAGAAGCCTTCAAAGTCAGACAAAACAAACACTGCCACCTTCCAAATTTCTAGTGCACGGATCAATTTTTAGTGCACGGATCGTGCACGCCCATGCCTAGATCATGCACCATATGTGTAGTACTTTTTAACAGCTTTCAAACAAAAAAATCCGCTTGGAAATCCGTTCAGGCATTCATGAGATACAAGCCTTCAAAGTCAGACAAAACAGCCATTTTTGACATTTTGAAAGATGTGTTTGTTATGGGGCTAAACATGCAATTTCGCAATTGCGATCATGCCTAATACATTTGAGGCATTTTTAGAAATTATTTTATAAAAAAAAAAATTGAATTTTTTTTTTTTTTTTTTTTTTTTTTTTTTTTTTCAAAATGGCTTCCAACTCGGGAAACTCGGGCTGTGGCAGCCTGGGAGTACTGTAATAACTCGTGAAACTCGTGCCTTGGCAGTCAATGAGTTAAAGTGCTGCAGAGATATGGAGACTCCTGTTACTGAGCAAACACTATGATCACTTATCAGAATATAGTGCTTTTTACCTTTTTTTTTTTTTTTACCAAAAAACGTTTTGTTTTAACCAAAAACATCACTTTAACCCAGTGGTTCTCAAGCTTTTCAGGCCGCTACCCACAAAATAATCATATTTTAACTGGGAACCCCCCCCCCCCCCACCCTGATGAGCACTAAGAGTTGAGGCATTACATTTTGTATAACACGGTTCTATAGTGAAAATAGCAGATCTCAGGGGTTAAAGTTCTCCGTCCTGGGGACGGATTTCCGTCTTGAGGATTCCCTAGGGGCTATTTATGAGATCAGAGAAGTTTCGGAAAAAAAGAAAAAAAGCTGAACCGTCTGCGCTAATTATAATAGCATCAGTTACTACTGTGGTGCGTAGACTTGCTGGTGTGTCATGTAGTTCTAATTTAGATCAACTACTTCCTGTAAGTAGACTTAAAAATAAAACCAGTTGACGTGACTTGACTTGACTTGATCGGATTACGTTAGGCTCTTATTTTGAAATCTGCCCTACACTGAGAGGAAATGCCTCTGTAGCTACTTGTTGCTGCTGTAAGCTAACTGCGACGATGCATGCTGTTGGATAAACAAAACATCACTTGGATTACTCGCAATAGTTTGGCTAAAGTTCATATTTATGATAGAAAACCATGCTCCTGTGGCTTAAACGATGTACACCGTTTGGAAGTTTGTTAAACTTTTTGGACCTACGCTGAATTCCAATAGATGAGTGGTGGTGTTATTATATCACGCTGCAAAGGAATGAGACGTCGCTCTGTCTGTAATGTATGGATGGATGGCAGTGTCAAAAGATGAAGTCACTGGAGTTTTACATGTAACCAAACAGCAGGTAGGCTATACTATCTAAATATGTGTTTACAGGGGGTTTGCTTCCTACAGTCTATGGTTTGCTTACATTCTCTGCATTAAAATAAGCAACGGAACACTTGTTATGTTTGCAAATCAGAGATTCGAGGGGATTTATTTGTCACTCACAAAAGTGATCCATACAGATGCTAATGAAATACTTCGGGGTGGTGTTTCATTGGTACCGATTAGCAACGTATCATGAATGTGGTGTTCATGGCAATAGGCGGAGATTTCTCCACTGCATCGCAGTGTTTCTCTCATAACATTACCCACGTGTGGCATCGGTTCAGTCAGCGACGCGTTATTTGGAATTGCACATGAGTTCTGGGTGGAGCCAGCAACAATAAGGCTCGGATGTGCTCAGTGCGGTCAAAAACAAATGGAGGTGGGCTTGGCTGGATGAAAAGGTTGACGGGAAAGCCGTTCAGGTCCTGGTGTCAAACGGTGAGAACCAGGAGCCTGTTTCTGTTGTGTGTGCAACAGAAATTTGTTATATGGCAGCATGGCAGCAACGATAAAAAGACGCTTTTCAAGCGCGGGGGGGGGGGGGGGGGGGGGAAATACATTTCCGTCTCGGGATTTTTTTTTGCTTTAACCCCTGAGATCTACATTAGGGATGTTAATCGACCCATTATTTGCGAATCGACGCGCATTACTTTAAGCAACACAACTTGCAGCAGCACCCACCAGAACTTGCATCAAAGCCCTAATAATAATTATAATAAACAATTGCTCTTCCTTGCGTTAGCATGGAGTCTGTTCTCTATAGACTAGAAGCGGAGTGACAAAGTCCATGGAACCGTTCCGTAGTGGGAGCGCTCAGGCTGGCACTCCAGAATAGTGTATCAAATGTGGAGCTTTGTTTGATCTGCCTCGCTCTCCCTCCCCGACCGTGTCCACGGGTGTGTCGCATTAACGGCGTAGTAGTGTATTTATTTTGTGTTGTGTTTTATTGTCAATCTTGACAAAATCACTGCACACGAGGCGACGTTGCCATTAAATAAGCGAGCTTTCGTGTCAAGCATGCATGCAAAGGCAGGAGGTGAACAAAACATATCCAGTCAGCGCGCACTGCTATGACGCGTGCACACGAACAGACCAGCAGTGTTTCTCAACCAGTAGTCCGCGGACCTGGCATGCGATCCATGCATGCAACACAGACATTCACTCGTCCCTGAAACAGACACACACACACAAACACACCGGTCCTCTCACACTTGGAAAACATTGACGCTTATAACGAACAAGCGATTGAAACATTTTTGGGGGAAAAACTTTAGAAAAAATAAAAATAATAAAAAAATAAAAATAAATAAAAAAAACTTTTTTCGATTTTTCGACTCATACTTTTTGAGTCGCGGTGAGCATGAGTCGATTTCCGAGTCGATTTTCGAGTCGATTTTCGATTTTTTTTTCCGGCTATTTTCACAATTTCTGCCTCTAATATTTGACAATTCAGCCAATGTTTAATTTGTCGTTTTAGAGCTATTAAAAAGTCCTTAAATTGTCACTTTAGAAATGTGCAGATAACCTCTATAAACTTAAACTTTATTTTGGTTTGTTTACTGTTGAGAGAGAAAACAATGTTGCACATTACGTTAATCATCTGGGGACCCCCCAAAATCATTTGAGGACCCTGTCCTTGCCAACAAATGGGCCTCCCACCAAAACCCCTCTTCACCGTCTTCATTGTCTGTGTTATATTTGCACATTCCTTGCAGAGGGCCAGAGGTAAGGATTGGGGCGGTATCTGTTTTGGTCACACCTTCATGTTCACA
Organism: Nannobrachium achirus; assembly: GCF_963921795.1. Lineage (NCBI taxonomy): Eukaryota > Metazoa > Chordata > Actinopteri > Myctophiformes > Myctophidae > Nannobrachium > Nannobrachium achirus. Next base: position 54,601,393 of record NC_137827.1, on the reverse strand, counting down.
CATACCTTCCTGTCATTTCACGGGGCTATGGGCATGGTGTGACTGATCTGCCCTGCTAAAGCTGTGTTTTTTAAAACACAGTTGCCTGACAAGCAGTTGTTCTCCAACATTCTCCTGTCAAAGACCACACAATGGACGTGGATCTTTTCACTTTTAGATATAAAAATGTCATTAATCATAATCGAGGTAAACGTTTGAAATAATCGTGATATTGATTTGAAGTCATACCGCCCGGCTTACTTGATACTGCGTACGAGTTTCCCGTTCCCTCATGCCCTGCAGATCATGGCTCTTACACCGCCAGGGTAAAGGCGGTCTTATCCCATGGAGGCGACCCATACTAGAAAAAATGAACAGTACCCTCTGTTGATTACATTCAGTTAAGTCCACTCTTAACTCATACAGTGCCAGGCGACTTTTAGGGCGACTTTCTCACTATGGGCTTCCCTGCCAAGCGACTTTGGGCGACTTTTACTTAGAAAAAAAAAAAAAAAAAAAAAATTTTCAAAAAAAATTTTTTTTTCAAAAAGATTTTTTGGACCCCAAAAAATGTAGTAGGCATGATAGAAATCGCGAAATTGCATGTTTAACCCCCATAGCAACCCCATCTATCAAACATGGCAGCCATCTTTGTTTACATTATAGGAAAACATAATGGCTATTATCTCAAGAATGCCTGAACGGATTTCCAATCTTTTTTTTTTGTTTGAAAGCTGTGAACAGCCTGCACAAACATGGTGCATGATCTGTGCATGGGTGTGCATGATCTGTGCACTACAAATTACATGGAAGTCTATGGAGAGGGCTGGCACTAATGCCACTCGAGGGCATTTTTAATTGGCAGTAAGTGAGTTAAGAGTCCATCAAAGCACATTCTTGTTTCCAAACTGTGACAGTCCATTAAATAGGGGTTGACACTAAGGTCTCAGAAGTACTTGCCTGTCGGGCAAGTACAGGTCATGTTCTACTTGCCCAAAGGTCAGGCCCACTTGCCCGAAAAGTAAATCGTCCATTATAAAAATGGTAAAATTTAGATTACCGCTCAATTTAACACTTATTTTTTCCTTTCTTGGGCTGTGCGATAACATTTTTTAGAACACTGGCCACGTTCAGGTGTTTAGAAAGATATCTGTCTATAGACGTTTTGAGTCCCCAGTCTCAAACGCACTTGCCTGGTCGGGCAACCCGAAAGCAAACTCCACCTGCCCTAAAGTTTTATTTACCTGCTAGGGGCAGGTGGGCAACCCTGAGGCCGGATTTAGACTGCAGTCAAATCTAGCCTGAATCTGATTTCGTTCTCAAATCTAATCTTTTGGCCTGACTGTTCACACTGCATTTCCAAGTGACACAGATCTGATCTGTGTGTTCAGACTGATTTTCAAATCCAGCCTGAATCAGATCTGTGTCACATCAAGATTGGAATCCGATTTGCTTAAATTAGTCTAAGGCCGGCTTTACACTGCAGTCAAATCCAGCCCAAATCCGATTTGGTTCTCAAATCTGATCTTTTGGCCCGACTTTTCACACTGCATTTGCAAGTGACACAGATCTGATCTGTGCGTTCTGACTGATTTTAGCAGCGTCAGCCCAAAGCTGCCCTGCGTCTACATATCTGCTTTGGTTACCGTGGTAACGACGTCGGCGCCATGACGTCACGTCACAACGTTGATGCTAGTTGATCACGTGTTCAGGAAATGCGACATAACAGACAAGCGACAACAACAAAAACTTTTTCTCTCCTTTTCTTCACTCTTGTGTTTCGCTCTTCTCTCTGGTTGTATCTATTTAGCTCACGTGTTTTCTCTCTCCTCTCTTGTTTTTCTCATGTGCTCAGCGCGCTGTAATATGCGCTGTAATCAAATAGTAAATAATCGCGCTCTGTAATGACGTCGGCGCTCCGCGCTCGGGTTGCGCAGCAAGTGACGCTTGGCCACTTTGATGTGACTTGCATGTGACCTGCATGTAACTCAATGGGGTGGATGTGGTTGCTGCTTTCAGACTGAGTCAGATGTCCTCAGATCGGATTTGAAACCACCTCTGGATGTGGTTTTTCAAAATCGGATTTCATGTGACCTGCATGTGACATGTTTGGATTTAGACTATTTAAAAAAAATCGGATTCCACTTTTGAAGTGACTCAGATCTGATTCAGGCTGGATTTCAGTGCCAGTGTAAAGCCGGCCTTAATGCAGACAGGTCACATGAAATCTGATTTTAGAAGTTTCATATTATGTGACTTGGCTCGTTAGATCAGGTTAGTGCATTCAGACTGAGACACATCTTTAGAAATCAGATTTGAAACCACCTCTGGATGTGGTTTCTAGAAATCAGATTTCATGTGACCCGCATGTGACCTGTCTGGATTTAGACAATTTTTTTAAAATCGGATTCCACTTTTGATGTGACTCAGATTTGATTCAGGCTAGATTTCAGTGGCAGTGTTAAGTCGGCCTTAGGCTTTACACTGCAGTCAAATCCAGCCCAAATCCGATTTGGTTCTCAGATCTGATCTTTTGGCCCGACTTTTCACACAGCATTTGCAAGTGACACAGATCTGATCTGTGCGTTCAGACAGCGTTAGCCCATAGCTGCCCTGCGGCGACATGTATGCTTTGGTTACCGTGGTAACGACGTAGGCGTCATGGCGTTACGTCACTACGTCGCCGCTGGTTGATTACGTTCTGATTACGTTCAGGAAATGCGACATAATAGACCATAGTAAACACACGTTAATATTGTTTTTCTCTCTTCTTTTCTTTACTCTTGTGTTTCGCTCTTCTCTCTCGTTTCCACTGTTTAGCTCACGTGTTTTCTCTCTTCTCTTTTGTTTTTCTCATGTGCTCAGTGCGCTGTAATCAAATAGTAAATACTCGCGCTCTGTAATGATGTAATTTACAGCCGCGCTCGGGTCGCGCTGCTCGCGCAGCAAGTGACGCTTGGCCAGTTTGATGTGACTTGCATGTGACCTGCATATAACTGGATGTGGTTGCTGCTTTCAGACTGAGTCAGATGTCCTCAGATCCGATATGGATCGGATTTAATTTTGAAACCACCTCTGGATGTGGTTTTTCAAAATCGGATTTCATGTGACATGAATGTGACCTGTCTGGATTTAGACTATTTAAAAAAAAAATCGGATTCCACTTTTGATGTGACTCAGATTTGATTCAGGCTAGATTTCAGTGGCAGTGTAAAGCCGGCCTTGGTGTCAAACGCCTGATTAAATCTGTCTGTGCTCCCGTCCACAGGGCCGTGACATGACCCAGCAAGAGCAGCAGGAGTTCAGGGACAGCCTGGCGGCGGCCCAGGCCTGGATGAGGGCCGTCCAGGAGCGCCTGCAGGCCAACGACAACACGCAGGGGCCCCGGGACGCCCTGGAGGCCAGGCTCCGGGAGACAGAGGCGAGTCAAGAGTCTTTTATCCCATTTAGGGCCTAGAGTTATTGAATGCTTTAACCGGTGAAAAATAGCAGATATACAAGCTCACAGCGCGGCACCGAGTGCCGCGCTGCGAGCTTGTAGATCTGCTATTTTTGGAAAAAAGTCGTGAAAATGTGTGCAAATCTTTGGATATTATGTATTTTCAAAGCAAATGTTTGTAACTCAAATTTTGCTTCCGGGTGGTCCCTGGAACAAAATATTTTGAGATGGGGGTCCGTGGCCAAATACATATCATGTTGGGGGTCCTTCATGTGAAAAAGTTTGAGAACCACTGACATAGTAGTCTCTCAAGAACAGACTAACTGAGCTCCAGTTAAGTCAAATGGACCTTTTCTTTGACGATGGCTGGCCAGATTGCTGACATAGAAAACATAGGTTTTTCAAAAAAATCTTAGAAGGATTCAAAAGACACTTGATTTTTCAAAAATAGCAGATCTACAAGCTTGCAGCGCTGTGAGCTTGTATATCTGCTATTTTTCAATAGTTAAAGCATAAAATAATAATACACTATAATGTGTACCCGTTCTGAATGAGTTATTATTAGTTTTTATTTATAGACTCACACATGACCCTTCACTTCTAACCTCAGGCTCCTCGTTGTGTGACAGCTGTAGAGACTTGTAGGGTTAGTTTTTTATGCGACAGCTATAATAGAGAGGGCGTACCCGACTTGTACTTTTAGGTTTTATGGGTCTTAAGGTCGTTGCACACTGCTGCATTTATTTCGGCCGAATATAGGAGTGAATTTCTGAGCACGTAAAAAAGGAGATCAACCTCGGTAGTTTCATGACAGTACAGTTCACTGGTACAAGGTCAACTAAAGGTAAAAGGTCAACTAAAAGTATTAGCACATGGCTTATTTCCATTGAGATCCTTTTTGTGATATTGATTTTTTTGTGTCACACCTCTGATATGAATTGTCTCTCTGTGATGTTCTATATTCTTGCTGTTGGGCAAAAACCTTGTCTTGCGATGCGTTGTGATCTTGTAGATTTGTAATTTTCTGCAGAAGTTTGAAAGATAAACAAGGTCTAACTTTGGGCGGCTCATAGCCGCGGCACTCGATGCTGCGCTATGAGCTTGTACAGTATATCTGCAGTTTTTTGAACAGCTAAAGTATAAAATAATGGTTAAAGTGGTTAAAAGTGACAAAGATGTGTTGCAGGTTAGGAACTAACTAAATCAGTTCATCTGATTCCTTTGAATGAACGTGTCGTGATTTCTGTTTTGGTAGAAAATCCACGCGTCGGAGCACGAGGGCCGCGTGAAGATGGACCTGGCGCTGGTGGCGGCCGACGCCCTGCTGCAGGGAGGAGACGAGGAGCGGAGGAACCTCACCCTGGGCCTCCTGAAAGAGCTGAAAGCTCAGTGGGAGGAGACCCAGACCTACATCATACACTGTCACAGGTAACCACACCCTAACCCCACCCTAACCCCACCCTAACCCCGCCCTGGGCCTCCTGAAAGAGCTGAAAGCACAGTGGGAGGAGACACAGACCTACATCATACACTGTCACAGGTAACCACACCCTAACCCCACCCTAACCACACCTTAACCACGCCCTAACCCCACCCTAACCCCACCTTAACCTCACCCTGGGCCTCCTGAAAGAGCTGAAAGCACAGTGGGAGGAGACCCAGACCTACATCATACACTGTCACAGGTAACCACACCCTAACCACACCCTAACCCCGCCCTGGGCGCGATAATCAGGGTTCCCACGGTCATGAAATTCCTGGAAATATTTTTAAATTAGAAAAATATTTTTCCAGTACTGGAAAAGTTTTGGAATTTATCAAGGGTCCTGGAAGGTCCTGTAAAAAATATCTATGCATTGTCTTTGGTTATTGATTTTGTTAATAACTCTGAAATGACAAATTAAACATGGGCCAAATTGTCAAATATTAGAGGCAGAAATTGTGAAAATAGCGGATCTACATGCTCACAACGCCTCGCAATGATTATTTTGGGGGTCACGGCCTGAAAGGGTTGAGAACCACTGGCATACACTACCTGTCTTTGGGCATTGCGCATAGGAGTAAGCGACCTGTTATTGAGCTGAATTATTGTTATATAGTCCTGGAAATTGGGTTAAATATTCTGGAAAGGTTTTGGAAAAGTTTTGGAAATTAATTGGTAAATATGTGTGGGAAGTTCTGGGAACCCTGGATAATGGAATCCGTAGGAGATGGGGTTGAATAAATTAGAAGGCGCAGCTTGTGATTGGCTGGAGCGGAGGTCGGGAGCGCTCGGCTGTGGTCACTTGGACCGCGCGGGTGAATGTTAACCTCTATGCCTAAACCTAACCCAAACCCTAACCTCAGTAAAACTATGCCTAAACCTAACCCAAACCCTAACCCTAACCTCAGCAACCCTGACGCTGGTGAGAAGCTAACCTGCTAACGCTGGTGTACCGAAAACAAGCGCTCCTTCCCCCACCGTCTCCTACGGATTCAATAATAGCACCCTGGGCCTGCTCAAAGAGCTGAAAGCACAGTGGGACTAGACCCAGACTTAGATCAGTGGTTCTCAACCTTTTCAGGCCATGACCCCCAAAATAATAATATATTAACTGACCTACTGCCAGATGTTATAATGTATTTATTGGGGCTGGTGCCAGCAAAAAGCAGCTTACCTTTGTGATGTTATAGAAAATTATCTATTGATATTTTCAAACAAATTCTTTCTACAATACAACGCTCATATGTGTACTTTGGCCTAGCTGGCGGCAGAGGGCAGCTTTATGCAAAGAATTCATGTGAATTGGGCCGTTTCGCTTGCCATCCATTCAGAGCACAGAAATGCATTTTCTAGAACAGATCCACAGAAAACAGCCAGGAAGTGATTTGGGATTTGGGATTATTGCTAACGTGCGGTGGATTTTTGAGAGCAGCGTTACGGGAGATGTTTTACAGTACACGGCGGCGCGAACCCCATCAGCATACAGTCATCAGAAGAGGTAGAAAGAACGAGCCGTATTGGCAACGCGCCGCCGTCAAAATTGGGCCGAACGGGAACGCCCGGGAACGGGAACGCCCGTAGCAGTAAAAGAGTTAACTGACGAGCACCAAGATAACACGGTTCTATTGTGAAAATAGCAGATCTACATGCTCACAACGCCTCGCGTTGCGAGGCGTTGTGAGCATGTAGATCTGCTATTTTCAAAATTTCTGCCTCTAATTTTTGTCCAATGTTTAATTTTGTCATTTTAGAGGCGTTAAAAAGTCCTTGAATTGTCACTTTAGAAATGTGCAGATACCTTCTATACACATAAACTTTATTTGCCTCTGACATGTGGCAAGTACAAGTAAAATGATAGACAACGGAAACACTCCAGTGAAGTAAAAATACCTCAGCATATTTCAGCACATGAGTAAAATGTGCTTAGTTACTTTCCACCAGTGCAGGTACAGTGCTGTATCATCATGTTGGCTTACAGGTACAGTCCCACACCCACTGAAGCTTATAATTATCTACTGTGGTTATGTAATGATTGTAATAAAATGTATCATGTAAAATAAAAAATAAAATAAAAATCAGACTAAAAGCAAACATTTAAACCCACTTAAACCACCATAACCCATTAAGGCCTGAGGTCGATTCTAAGAAAAGCCTTCTAAAGCCTGTTCACGGCCGTTCAAAGTCTTTTCTTTCACGCGGAGATGAAACAATACAACCAGATGATCTGTGTGTAAGCTATGGTCCATAGAAAACAGGCCGTTTAGACCAAACATGCCTTGTGGGAAAAGCAGTGGAGATATGTATATTCATGTTTCTGCAGCCTTATGGGGGTCCACATTATCTTTTCAAAGGGGGTTTGCAGTAGCCTGACACTCTTGCTTCCCTCTGCAGCAGTTTCTGGGATGGGCGTTGCCAAAGAGGCAGTCTTCTGCGATTGGTTCACCGTCTGACCAACACAACAGTAGCAAAGCAGATGACGTAGTGTTGTTATGTGGCTGGCTAGTGGCTAGCCTGTTGCTTGCTAGTGCTACTTGCTAACCAAAGAAACAGGCAGAATAGGAGCGCTACGAACTAGTAATCAAACACAACATAACATGTCTGCTACTGATGTTTCATAGCGAGATCGATACGATCGCATTTTACCGCGACGGGCGACGCAATGTTTACCCGGCGGCGGCGCTGGGTTACATGGAATCACACATGAGTTCTTGGAAAACCCCACCCACGCTGTTCACAAGACGCTGATTCACGACGCTGATTCGCCTTACGGATTTCCAAACGAGGAAAACCTCTTCAGTGAGAGCAACACCAGAGTGACCAGACTCCCTGAATCGCCAAAACAAAAATGTAAAGGGGTGTGGCTAGCGATTCAGGGTCTGAACCAGGCTAGTTTTGCAAGCCAATAAGTGTCAATTTGGGGGTCCTTGACATGAAAAAAGTTTGAGAACCACTGCTCAAGACTTGGTAAACAAGACCACTAGCATTTTCCCGTTCGTCAAATGATCTTCGAGCAAAAATAGACGATCTGAAGACATTTTTTTTTTGCTAATGTTCCCACCGTGATATGGATGCAGGGGTTCACGAAAAAAAGAGACAAAAAAAGAAGCTTGACGTAAAATATAAAGAGCAATGTTGTGTGAAATTAAATCATTATGCAAATGAAATTAATCACGGAAAAAGGCTTTTTTCCAATTAAAAAAAGTCTTTTGAAGTTTTTTGGGTTTTCAAAGAAGACGACGGTGACCTTTCTGCCTGCTGTGTTGTCCTCAGGCAGGTGTTTTTCATTAGTAAAGGACAGGAGCCTCTGGCGGGAACAGACACGCTTCACCCTTTCTGTCTGTTTGTCCAGGACGGTTCCTGTCTGAGGACTTCACCACACTACTTGTTAAAGAGTCCATGTGTGACTTTGGGATTAAAGCAAACAACAAATCTCACGACAGAATCCTTTTGTTTTGGCCAAGTCGCCATCTGTGATTTGCCAAATGGCTCGAAAGGCCCTGGAAAAAAAGTATTACAAACAATACTGTGTCAATACTGCAGTGCAGAAATGCTCTGTTAAGAGAAACACACACTGGACGCGGAGGCGGCGCGTCAAAACATACGGCCCCATTATTTTCAATGAACTAACCCACACCGGTGGCGTCAGACTCGCGCGTCCGCGGGTCTGCCGCCTCGCCTGCCGCGCCGATACGCTGCTGTTCTATTTTTCCAGCGTTGCCGCGCGGTGAACATGTTCTCCCATGGTTCTCCTAACCTCGCATACCAGGCTTTCATGGTTCTCCCCACCGGGATAAATGGATGTGCTGTGTGGCAGCGCGCCACATCCAGTTGGGGTTACCGCGCGGCACTTAACGTGCGTCGATACCGTGACGCGACGCTAATCAGCCGTCCGTGTTCAGTGTGTGCTCCCCTTTACAAGTAAAAGTCTGGGGTTAACCGGCTATGTAGATCGGCTATGTCAAAAATTATCTATTCAGCAATGCATGAAACAAATCGTCACTGTCTGGCCAAAACCTCTCAACTCCATTTTAGTTTTTTTAGATTTTTTGGCATAAATCAGGGCTATTGAACACCCTTTACATCTGTGTGTTAGGTTCACATAATATTGAACCAATGGAAAGTAGTAAAAAGTTCATGGGACAAAACCTCCTAACTCCTAAACCTCCTAACTGCAAAACCAGCTAACTCCACGTGATTGGCCCTCTCTTTTTTCATAAATACGTGCTATTGAACACCCTTTACGTCTGTGTGTTGGTTAAAATAATATTGAACCAATGAAAAGTAGTAAAAGGTGCTTTAATCAAAACCTCCTAACTCCACATGAGCTCATTTTCCAGAAACTGAACATTTTGGAATTAGGAGTTTTTTGCCCGACAGAATTGATAATAGAATACATTTAATATAATTGAAGCTTGAAGAATCGGGGGGGGGGGGGGGGGTGATCAGACTAACCGGGTGTGACAGGCAGGCCGCTTGGCTGACGCCAAGATCCATTCAAGGTTGAGATAAAAGCAAAACGGATTACAGCAGACTTGACTTTGGCTTAGAGCTTTAGCTGATAAAAGCTGCCTTCGACAATGAGTTAATCTTATTGTCAAGCTTTAAAATCACAGTTCAATCAAAGGCTGTATCTCAGATGCTGTGTGTTAGCTGTAAACCTCTCAGCTCCACGGTTTGTTTTGTTCTTTATCGGTAGTTTATTATGTACGTTTGTAAGTTTCAGTCCCGGGGAGACGACGACACATTTATCTTTTGAGTCTCGAGCAATTTACAATTTACAATTACAATCAAGGCATTTAGCAGACACTGTTAATCCAGAGCGATTTACTATAAGCAAGGAAGGCACACGGTAATACTGTACAGCAGAGGTCTTCAACAGGGGGTCCGCGGCCCCTAGGGGGTCCTCATAGTTACTATAGGGGGTCCTCCAAATCTTTGTGTGGTAGAAACCTTTTTCTTATTTATTTTTATAGAAACCACTTGAACCCTAGTGCAGAGGTCTTCAACAGGGGGTCCGGGATCCCTAGGGGGTCCTCAGAGTTACTACAGGGGGTCCTCCAAATCTTTGTGTGATAGAAACCTTTTTTTCCTCCTTTACCACTTGAACCCTAGCATCCATATTCAGAGAACTTTAGCCAAAAATAGCAGATCTACACGCTCGCGAGGCGTTTTGAGCTTGAAGATCGGCTATTTTCGGCAAAAAGCTTTGGTGTAGAGGGGAAAAAGAGCAGACTAAGTACAGAGTGAAAGGTCAAGTTTTGAATTATTGACGGTTCAAGTGGTTAAATATCTGAAAACTAAAATTGACATGAATCCAAAATACACTGATGATTGTGCTGTCAAACAATGAAACTATATGTAATCTATGAAGAGGTTGTGGGGGTCCCTGCTTCATCTCTCTCTCAACTAAGTGGTCCTTGGCCTGAAAACGTTGAAGACCCCTACCATAGTGTCCTTATTCTGAGAACTTTAGCCAAAAATAGCAGATCTACAAGCTCACAACGCCTTGCACTGCGAGGCGTTGTGACCTAATACAAATCCTCATTCCTCTCCCCTCCACAGTCGTATCGAGTGGGTGTGGCTGCACTGGAGCGAGTACCTGAAGGCCTACGAGGAGTTTGAGCTGTGGCTGTGCCGCCTGCGGCGCCACCTGGAGGCGGACGTGGAGCTGCAGCTGGGCGCCAAGGAGAAGCTGTGGGCGGCGGACGCCCAGCGCGTGGCGCTGAGCGACGTGCACGGCCAGGTATGATGGGCGATGTGGTGATACCGCACGATATGCCTTTCATCGTGATACAATGAGGGAGCCTTATAACAAATCCTGTTGAATTGTTAACTCATTCTGTGCCGATCCCGAACTAGTTCGGCTTTATTTCAATCCAATACAATTTTTTTTTATTAATTCACTTACCCCGAGCTGAGTCGTGGGTGGTCCTGGCTCGCTAGCCGCTAGCCAGCTAGCCATTCTACTCTGTCCGACGATATATTCCATTAAAAATGGTTTAAAATACATTTTTGAGCTCCCCAATGTTCACCCAATGTTCGGCGCCGCTTCCGATGAGTACACGAGTGTGCCGATCCCGAAGTAGTCCGGCTTTTTTTAATTAAATGAATAAAATGATAAGAGGCCTTCTGAAGCCTGGCCTGATTTTTCTAGCTACTAGCCGAAAGCTAGCAACCTCCCGGCCGGCCGTTATTTGCGAACGAAATCGCCAATCTCCGCCTAATCCAATGAAAGACCACATCTTTGAAGGCTTATATCTCTGGATTGTGTCTTTAGGGAAGCGGCGCGAGGTTTATTTACGGCGAAATCGCCCAAAAATGATCTTTTAGATGACAAAATGGGAATAGCCATTCTGTTAGCATTATCATCCGGGACATTTCCATGACGTGCATGAACGTGAGGTCCTGGAAGGTGAGGTCCTGGAAGCTAAAGCGCTCGCCTATGAGAGATACCCTGGCATTCCTTGGCCCCTAGAGGGCGCTGGCACAGAATGAGTTAATACAGAGATTCATTGCAGAATGCATTTAAACCTAAAAAAGAAATCTAAATCAGTAGTTCTCAAATTTAAAAATGTCAAGGTCTCCCCTTAACTCATTGAGTGCCTATCCTGAACTAGTTCGGCTTTATTATCGCATCACAGAGTGCCAATCCCGAACTAGTTCGGCTTTTTAATAAAAAAAATGAAAAAAAAATGTTTTTTTTTTCAAAAAAAAATGTTTTTGTCCTCTGTTTACAGAGGACGATATTTGCCGATATTTGCTGATATTTACCATCCACTCCAATGCAATCCAGGATCTTTAGAGCTCATTTTCTTTGTTTTTTCTCCCATGCATGAGGTGTGCAAGGTTTAATCATGGCTAAGTTGACGAAAATCTAAATCTAAAATGCTTGGTAGCCAATAGCTAACTTCAAGCTAACTTCGTCCTCTTCCTGTACATGCACCAAATGGACCCTTACGGGTCCATTTGGTTTCATTTGTATACTGTCAGAGTTACATACTTGTAAGGGTCAATTTAGACCTCCCAAAAGGAACCCAGAGAGTCCCTGGACCCCACTTTGAGGACCACTGGTCTAAATGTTCTGTTAGTCCTTTTTATTTTAGTTTTTCTTACCTTGTAGGAGGTTGTACTGTAAGTGACTTGAAAAATAACCATATAAAACCAACATGAAAAGGAATTCTGCTTGGAAAAAATATTGTAATGTATTTTTCCATATCGCCCACCCCTACGGCCAGGCGCCGCTGCTGGAGCGGCTGCTGGACGAGGCGGCGGCGCTGCACGGCCGCACCGAGGACCCCAGCGTGGGCCCCGCCGTCCAGGAGAGGCTGCAGGGGGACTACAACAGCATCCGGGACCGCGCAGAGGTACACTGCAAAAAAAAAAAAAAAAATGGGTTAGGGTTAGGGTTAGGGTGACCAGAGAATTCTACTTAGACAGTGCTGGTATATGCACAAGCCCTGCAGCCATGACATGCCTGAACACTTTCCTTTGTGCATGTACAGGAAGAGGATGAAGTTAGCTTGAAGTTAGCTATTGGCTACCAAGCATTTTAGAAGATCTATTTTCTGCAATTTAGCCTCGATTAAACCTTGCACACCTCATGCATGGGAAAAAAACAGAGAAGAATGAGCTCTAAAAAATCCAATGCAATCCTGGATTGCATTGGAGTGGATTTGTGCAGTTTGTTCACAGCTTTCAAACAAAAAAATCCGATTGGAAATCCGTTCAGGCATTCTTGAGATAATAGCCATTATGTTTTACATGTTATGTAAACAAAAATGGCTGCCCTGTATGTTAGATGGGGTTGTATGGGGGTGGAACATGCAAAATCGCGATTGAAATCATGTTCACCAGATTTGATGGGGTCCAAAAAAAAAAAATCAAAAAAAATGTTTTCAATTTTTTTTTTTTTTTTTTTTAAAGCCGAACTAGTTCGGGATCGGCACTCTGCGATACGCTAATAAAGCCGAACTAGTTCGGGATTGGCATTCAATGAGTTAAAAGGGGAGTGTCGTTATAAAAAAAAAATAAAAAATAAAATAAAATAAAAACGTGGCTCTTATGTAAGATTTTTGGCTCAGGGCACCCCTATACATATTCTTTTTCATCAGAGGCAACCCTACATAATATTCATAATTTTCACTCCAATCACCTACATATTTATGGCATATTTTAGCGATTATGTTGCGAGGGAAATGTTGAGATAATAGCCTTAGAACTGACATATATACTGACCAAAGTTTTGTTCTTCAAGTTTAAAATGATACTAAATATATTTTTAAGTGTCCAAATAAATTCCAAATTATCTCGCGGCACCCCTGGACTGCCGTCGTGGCACCCAGGGTGCCTGAAAAGTGAAAACCCCTGACGTACACGATGGGTGGGTGGGGATTTATAATCGCATCAGTGGTGTGCACCGAACATAAATGATCTACAAGCTTGCGGTGTGTTGTGAGCTTGTGAACCTCAGTAAAACTATGCCTAAACCTAACCCTAACCTTAACCTCAGTAAAACTATGCCTAAACCTAACCCTAACCTTAACCTCAGTTTACCTGACTTTCGCCAGATGGTGGCAGCATTGTGTTGCATTGCTTTACCATCTGGGCTCGGTCCGCCAGCGTTGATAACACTCGTAAAGTCCCGGGCCGGACCAATCAGCGGCAGCTATGGGCGGGCTCTGAGCGGCTCTGAGCCAATAGAGTGACGTTGCCTGAGTGCATGACGTTGCCTGTCTGCAACGTCATGCAGACAGGCCAATATGAGTGGTTGGAGTTGGCACTCCCAGACTGTGATAGAAACGGCCACATCCAATCACCTGCTACAGAAATTCAAAAAATGGCCCGCCCCTTACATAGAGTCTGGCCGAGAGATCCCAGATGTAAGGCAGAGCGTTACGCACTGCTGCAACTATCTGGCGAAAGTCAGGTTAAACCTCAGTAAAACTATGCCTAAACCTAACCCTAACCTTAACCTCAGTAAAACTATGCCTAAACCTAACCCTAACCTTAAAGGAGTAGTTCACCCCCAAAATGACTTTTTTTCTATTGATTAGTCACGCCATGGAGAGTAGAGTTCAACAATATTTTTAGTTTTTTGTCGCATTCCTAAGACAAAAATGTGATAAGAAATAAATTTACCCCCATTCGTTCCGGATCCGGAATCAATGGGGGTAAATTTACTCAAATCAAATTTTTGTCTTAGGAATGTGACACAAAACTAAAAATATTATGGAACTCTACTCTCCATGGCGTGACTAATCAATAGAAAAAAAGTCATTTTGGGGGTGAACTACTCCTTTAACCTACAACTATGCCTAAACCAAACTCTAAACCCCTTCAATGCAATGCTGCACTCGCTCCTTCTCCCCCCTCATCAAAGGGTGGTATTTTAGTTATGATTCTATTAGTGGTCTACAGTGGTAATGTGGTTAGCACATGTTTGGCTCAGGGAACCACTGTAAATACTTTTCCCCACTGGCACCCATGAATCACACTGTTACTTTTTTTCATATTAACGGTAAATAAATATGTAAATATTACTTGGTTTGTAAACAACCAGGCACGTGCACACAAAAGACATCAAAGGGGGCTTTACCTGTCGGTAAAAAGTGCCCTCTCCAGACCAGTTTTTACTGTGGTCAAAGACATGCAAATGCCCCTCTTTCCATGCCATACCTGAAGGCAGCGTTCAAGAGAATTGCCTTGTCCAAACTCTACCTGAACTTAAATATAACATCTTGTGTTAAAAGAATTGCTCTCACTGTGTAGGAATCCATGCCGTACGCCAGTAATGCCTTTTCTTATGCTGTACTGAACATAGCCAACCTGTGACGCGTTGTGAGCTTGGAGGTCTGCTATTTTCAGTATTTTCACCAAAAGGCCCTTTTAGCAGTGTTGTTTTTGACAGCAAATTTTGATTTAGTTTTAGTCATAGTCTTTTGAATACAATGTCATTTAGTTTTAGTCATATTTTAGTCACCTGAAAGGTTTTAGTTTTAGTCTAATTTTAGTCGACTAAATATACGATTTTAGGCGACTAAATCTACAGTTGATTTAGTCAACTGAAATGTATTTTGGCAGGCCCTGATGGCATCGTAATGACTGATTTTACTCTTGGTTGTGCGCTGAAAATAGCAGATCTACAAGCTCACAACACGTCGCAGATCTGCTATTTTCAGCACACAACACCCGAGAGCAACATAAAATGACTGTCTAACCCTCCACTAGTCCCTCCCTAATGTTTTGGTCTAGTTTTTATTTTGTTGACAAAATTGTCCATTTTATTTAGTCTTAGTTTTAGTCATCACAGCTTAGTTTTCATTTAGTTTTCACCAGTGACAAAAACGCAGTCAACAAACATTTTTCGTCATAGTTTTAGTCGACAAAATCAACACTGTCTTTTAGAAACGTCAGCCCCTGCCTCTCTAACATTCTCTGCACGTCCCTGTAAACAACCACCCTGTGCAGGAGCGCCTGCTGCTCCTCCATAAGATAGCAGAGGAACACCAGACCTACAAGGGCCAAGTTCACAAGTTCCAGGCGTGGCTGCTCTCCAAGACCAAGGAGCTCAGCGAGCTGCTGGACAAGAAGGACACGGCCGAGAACAGGCTGAAAGCACTGCAGGTGAGATGTTGGACTAGAAGGACACTGCCAAGCAGGCACGTGCACACATAGACATGAAAGGGGGCTTGAGCCCCTGACCTTTTACCTGTCTGTAAAAAAATGCCCTCTCCAGAACATGAATGCAAAAAATTGTTTCACTATGGTGAAAGAAATGCAGATGCCCTCTTTCCATGCCATATCTGAAGGCAGCATTCAAGAGAATTGCCTTGTCCAAACTCTCCTGAACTTGAATGCAGCATCTTATGTTGAAAGAATTAGCCAGTAGCTATGCCCCTCCCAAAAAGCTTTTGTCCAATGCTAGCTTAGAATAACTTCCTGCTTGCCAATGTTTGCCTTGGCAACAGCCTTGGCAAGCTGCCGGTTGCTAAGCTAGCATTGGACAAAAGCTTTTAGGGGAGGGGCATAGCTACTGGCTAATTGCCCTCTCTGTGTAGAAATCCATGTTGTACGCCACATCTCCAGTATTGACTTGATTATGCTTAGTTTAGTGTGGTATCAAGCACCGAAAATAGCCAACCTCCAAGCTGTGAGCTTGGAGGTCTGCTATTTTTGATATTTTCACCAAGAGGCCCTTTTAGAAATGTCGGCCCCTGCCCCTCTAACATTCTCTGCACGTCCCTGCTGCCGAGAACAGGCTCCAAGCGCTGCAGGTGACCACGTTAGGGAGAGAGAGAGAGAAAACATCTTTCTTTTACATCGAGCAAACAAACAAGACAGACACAGTTCAGAGTAAGAGTTTCTGTTTTTATTTTTCTGGGTGTCAGTTTATTTGAGGCTCTTGGTTTTGAGGAGGGTTTAGCCGAACTAGCGTCGAGGCTTAACCCATTAGAAGAAGGGAAAACATCAGTGTAATTTTAGATTTTAGCTTATAGCACATTGGTTGGTTACTATTTCAAAATGCAGATCTACAAGCTTGTGGCATGTCACTTGGTGCAGCGCTATGAGCATGTAGAAATGCTATTTTCATAAAAAAGAAAACAAGTAGCAGCAAACATTTCTAACTAAAATCTTTGCTTTTTGTAGTCACTGGAACAAAATATGTTTAATCAGTCTTGGGCAGACAACAGCTAAGAACATTAGGACTGTTTAAATCAGTCTTTGGCAGTGCATGTATTTAACCCATTTGTAGCCGATCCCGAGAATACTCGTGAAAAATACTCGAGTACTCAGAGTGCCGATCACGAGTATACCTTAGACCTAGTTATTTCTAGAGGGCTGACTACTGTGATCGACAGGATTATTGAATTTCCTGTGTCAGACCACTACTGTGTATTTTTCAATGTCACTATCCCAGGCTTGGAAAACAATCTAACCAAATGCCCTATAAAAAGACGCTTTATTGGTCCCTCTTCAGCTGGTATGTTCTCAGACCACCTGTCCAGCCTGGCTCAGGCCCTTCCAGACATTAATGGATCAGTCCATGAAAAGGTCAACCACTTTAATCATAAATTAAGGTTAGCCATAGACACAGTAGCCCCGGAGAAAATTAAAAGGGAACCAAAAACCAAGCCCACTCCCTGGAAAAATGACCAAACTGGCCTATTAAAGAGAGAATGCCGCCGAGCCGAGCGTGCTTGGAGGAAAAGTAAGCTAATAGCCCATCGTGAAATACTTTTAAACTGCATCCACACATACAACAAAGCTCTGCGCCACGAAAGACAGGCATATTTCTCTAAAATCATTAGCAATAATAGCAATAACCCCAGAATATTATTCTCCACCATTGACCGTCTTCTAAACCCCCCCACAACAATGAGCATCTACATCAACCCTCACAGTTAAAATGTGAGGAGTTTGCGTCGTTCTTCGAAGACAAGATTGTTAATATTAGAAATACCATCATAACACATAATAATATTAACACACACCTTACCGATAATAGAGAAAACATTAACCATCTAAATCGTTTTATGGAAATTAATGAAGGGGAACTCCGGAAAATTATCTCTGAGCTGAAATCATCCACATGTTCACTTGATCCCATACCAACTTTCTTTTTTAAAGAGACAATAGACTGTTTTATACACAAATTATTGGACATTGTAAACTGCTCTCTAGCATCAGGCATCTTCCCAGACCCCCTTAAAACTGCATTAGTTAGGCCCCTGCTGAAAAAAACAACTCTAGATTCCTCCCACATGAATAATTACAGGCCAATTTCTAACCTGCCCTTCCTGGGTAAAATCCTGGAAAAAGCAGTCCTGAAACAGCTTGAGTTGTTCCTACATGAAAATGACTTGCATGAAACATTCCAGTCCGGTTTTAGAGCCGGACATAGCACGGAGACGGCACTAACTAAAGTAACAAATGAAATCAGATTGAGCGCAGACCTGAAAAAAGTCTCTGTCCTTGTCCTACTCGACTTGAGCGCTGCATTTGACACAATCAATCATGGAACACTCCTGAATAGACTCGAAACACAGATTGGCCTAACAGGACCCACATTGAACTGGTTCCGCACCTACCTCACTGGCCGGAGCTATTCGGTGAGTCTCGGGGACTATGTCTCGGAAAGGCGAGGGTCCAGCTTTGGTGTTCCCCAAGGCTCGATCCTGGGCCCATTGTTGTTCTCCCTCTATATGCTCCCACTTGGAGAAATTATACGTGGCCATGGTGTCCATTTCCATAGTTATGCTGATGATACTCAGCTGTATCTATTTGTAGACCCAGACGGCAATAACCCACTTGATCCTCTGTTAAACTGCCTTTCCAGCATTGAACAATGGATGAACAATAATTCCCTTAAACTTAATCAAGAAAAAACTGAAATTCTCATTATTGGCACAGACGCTCAGAGACTTACAATATCTAACAACCTTGGTAATTTGTCATTACATGTTAAAGCAACCGTCAGAAACCTTGGTGTAATCCTTGACCCGGACCTCAATTTTAATAAGCACATTAGTAATGTCACAAAAATAGCTTTTTATCATTTAAGAAATATTGCTAGAGTCAGATCCTTCCTCTGCCTAGAGGATGCCAAGAAATTGACCCATGCCTTTGTTTTATCCCGACTAGATTATTGCAACGCACTTTATACAGGCCTGCCAAAGAAAACTATCGACCGGTTACAGCTCATTCAGAACGCAGCTGCTAGAATCTTAACAAACACTAGGAAAAGGGACCACATCTCCCCTGTACTTGCATCTTTGCACTGGCTCCCAGTTAAGTTTAGGATAGATTTTAAAGTTCTTTTACTTGTTTTTAAAGCCTTAATGGGCTTAGCACCTTCATACTTGAAAGACTCTTTAGAGAGATATGTCCCAGCCCGCCCCCTTAGGTCACTTGGTGCTGGACTTTTGACGGAGCCATCAATAAATGGTAAGAAATATGGCGAGGCTGCCTTTGGTAGCTATGGACCAAAGATCTGGAACCAACTCCCACAACAAATTAGACTGATAACCTCAGTTGAGGACTTTAAGAGGCAGCTAAAAACCCACTTTTATAACCTTGCTTTTAACTGACCTAATTTTTAACTACAACATTTTTCTGCATTCTTTTTCTCTTTTAACTTCTTACATAAATGTTTATTTATGTAAATGTTTAATGTTTATTTTCTTGTTTGCTTTGTTTGCTTTGTTTTTAAACCTGAATGTAAAGCACTTTGAAATGCATTTATGTCTGAAACGTGCTATATAAATAAAGATTATTATTATTATTATATTATACTCGCGTAAAATACTGTATATAGAGTAACGCTGGCAATCTTACCCTACAGTCCGTTGGAAAGTCCTGGCACAATTGGACTCGCCGATTCCTCATCATCGCGGATTCACGTGCACAAAATAGTAATCCCTTAACATGGCGGCCGATCTCATCTTTAATGTCCATTTTCTCCAAAGAACACTTTTGAAGCCAAGGATGGCATTAGATTCTCGCAAAAAAAAACACAAGCTGAAAGGCAACGATCGACCATTACAGCAACCGCATGGGATGGCGATCGCTTCCGGCGAATGACGTCATGACGTCAAACAGGAAATGTTTACGCAATCGACTTCTGGCCTTCAAAATAAGAGAATTGCCGCGGACGGAGCCTGCGAGAGGCACGCTGGTCATTTTAACCCGTTCATATCTGGAGCACAAAATGAGTTAATGAAAACCTGTCTCCTTCTCTCCAGGCCCTGGACGACAGCGTGGCCGGCGAGGAGCAGACGCTGCAGCACGTGGAGCGGGTGTCGGAGGCGGTGCGGGCCAACACCTCCCCGGCCGGGGCCGAGGTGGTGGTGGAGGAGGCGGAGGAGCTGCGCCTGGGCTGGCAGAGGCTGCGGCAGGGCCTGTGTGAGACGGGCGAGGGCCTGCGCGCCAGCCTGGACTGCCACGGCCAGTATCTGACCAGGTAGGGTTTGCCTGGCGTTGCCAGCCTCTATCACACACTTCGTTTTGGGAAGAGAGTCTGGGATTTCAGGAAGAGCTTTCATTTCTACGTCACTGCCCCAAACCACGTGCCCCAAGCCAACAGAAACCACGTGCCCCAAGCATACAACCCTGATTGGCCAACCCTTGAAGCTGGTTGAGGAAATAGAATCTCAATGGATCGGTGCACCACTACCGCCAGGGGGTGGTGTTGTGTTCGGTCTGGTTTATTAACCAGGCAAAGGTAGAGTAGCCCAGTGGGGTTCAACCCTTTTCACATGTTTTTTTTTTGGGCAAAACGTTCCGCCACCAGAATCTGGATGCTGGAGTTCCAAGTGGATAACGAAAGTATTATTTTATACTTTAGCTGTTGGAAAAAAAATAGCAGATATACAAGCTCACAGCGCGGCACCGAGTGCCGCTTGTAGATCTGCTATTTTTGAAAAGTCGTGAAAAATGTGTGAAAATCTTTGAATATATATATTTTTAAAGCGAACATTTGTGACTCAAATGTTGCTTCTGGGGGTCCAAGGAACTAAATATTTTGTGATGGGGGTCTGTGGCCAAGTACATATAATTTTGGGGGTCCTTGACATGAAAAAAGAAAAAAAAAATATATAGAAGGATTTAGAAGACACTTCGGGAATCGGTGCCGATTTGCCATTTCAAAACTTGACACGTCCTGCATTGGCAAGACAATAGACTTCCAGTGGATTTGCATAACATTGAGCTTGTAGATCAGCTAGTTTTGCTAGTTTTATGACCTTCTCTGACTACGAAGTTTAAATCTATCTATGAAGGTGGATTCTGCTTTTCAAAGGGAATGGAGTGGTTTCTTGCCATATGAGGGTTTCTACAAAAATACACTCCATTTTCCATACAAATTAGAAAGGCAAAACGGGTAAAGAAAACTGTGGAAAAAAGATTACAGGACACTTTCAGAAAAAGAGCAGTGAAGCCTGAAACTGTAGGCGTTGGCCAGGTTTGCCAAAGCGATTTTAGCCCATCGTAGCTCACGCATGGTCCAAGCCCCGACCGTCATGTTCCTGGGTTTACATGGGTTCGGGCAGAGCGACTTATTTAGCCCCTTACAACTACACCAACTTTCAGATTTCACAAACACAGTGCTTAATAAAGTCTCATATCTGTCTAAATACGGTACGCTTTTTAGGCTTTTTATTAAAGAACACGGAGGATAAGGGTAATTATAGAATGCCGTACCGTATTTAGACAGGAGTGAGACTTTATTAATCACTTTCTGCCCGAACCCATATAAACCCGGGACATGACGGTCAGGGCCAGGTCTCTACGACCATGTGTGAGCTACGATGCGTTTTGGGAAACCTGTTCATTGTCAGAAAGCAACTCAAGTTTTACATTGGACAACACTGGTCCCGCCCCATTTCACAGACCAATCAGAAGCCACGACTCGTTTGGGCACGGAGATAGGAGGCTTCCCATACTGTAAAGAAAGAAAAAAAAATGCAGAACGTAGCAGGCAGGCTGGATCCCACACTAGTAAATGGTAATCATTTTGGTTACAATAACCGTGACACAGAGTTGTCATGTTGTCTCTAACCACCCCGTCCCCAGGTGCCAGCGCCTCAGGGAGGACATCGGGCGGCTGACGGCGCTGCTCCGCGGGCTGGCCCGCGAGCTGGAGGAGGGGCGCGAGGCCGGGGAGCGCCGGGGCGACCGCACCGAGGAGCAGATGGTGGCACAGTGGAGGAAGTACACGGTGGGTGTCTAGAAAAAAACTAAAAATATAATAAATACAAACGTGGCTACTGTATATCACTGGCTTCCCAAGCGGTGGGTCGGGACCCAATTGGGAGTCGTGGACATATTTTTATGGGCCCCTTTACTTTTTGTTTCCTACAGTCTTTTTTCTTTCTTCAATTATTATTTCAAAACATTTCCAATAAACATTCCACAAAAAAGGAAACATTTTCATGAATTAAAAGCAAATATCCATATTTTTTTTCTGCAATTTCATGGAGATATCAAAGAAAAATCGGAAAAAAGTGATGCGTTGTGAGCTTGTAGATCTGCTGTTTTCTCTAGTTTGGGTCCCGGGCAAACGTCTAGTCTCTCTTTTGGGCCGCGAGCTAAAAGGAACCACTACTGTATATTATGTGATTCTTTTGAAAAAAGAAAGCGTCTGGCTGCTCAGAAGTTCGGAAAAGTTTAGCCGAAGTTGCTCTTTGTATAGGGGACTGAGAACTTGCAACTAAGGAAAAAGAAACCAAGGCACTCTTCTGGTGAAAAAAAGTTAAAAAGTCTCCCTCAAGGTGTCCTTCTTCATGACCCGAAGAAGGCAGTGCTGGCCGCTATGTGCCACACTTTGTACTATGGTGAAAGAAATGCAAATGCCTCCTTTCCATGCTATACCCGAAGGCAGCGTTCAAGAGAACTGCCTTGTCCAAACTCTCCTGTACTTGAATGCAGCATCTTATGTTGAAAGAATTGTCTTCTCTGTGTACAAATCCATGCCGTTACGCCACATCTCCAGTATTGGCTTGATTATGCTTAGTTCAGTGGAGTATCAAGCACCGAAAATAGCCGACCTCCAAGCTCACAACACGTCGCAGAGCTTGGAGGTCGGCTATTTTCGATATCTTTCACCAAAAGGCCCTTTTAGACATTTCAGCCCCTGCCTCTAACATTCTCTGCAGGTCCCTGACTGTGTCAGATGTTTCAATAAAAGTAACGGTTAAAAGCCTCAAGCAGTCATCCTCTTCACCTAATTGGCAGCAGTGCACTACCCATACAGTTTCTCTCTTTGCCAAGGACAGAAGAAAGAAAATAGCAGTTATTTCTTTTCTTTGACCCGGAGCAAGGTTTCCTCTATTATTCCTTCTCTTTCTCTCTCCTCTCCACACACCTTATCCTTGTTGCCATCTCACCCAGTGCCTTGCTCACCTTTTATTTTTTTCATTCCTTTCTCTTTTTTCATTCCAACAACCACTTCTCCCTCTCAGCGACATAGAAATAAAGACCCAACTTGACGTGACTTGACTGTACTTCTTCCAACTGTAGTGCTCTCCTCTCTCACCGGGATTTACGAGAAATCTCTGCTAAAGATTGGTTCCAGTGCCTGATTGGTAGGAGTGTTGACACTTTTAACCCATTAAGACCTGAACAATAATCCTAGTGGTTTTCTGGCAAAAAAATGTTTCTTTATCTGTGTTGCTCAAAGTTTTTTAATGTCAAGGACCCCTAGAATGATATGTATTTGACCGCGTATTTGACACATCTCAAAATATTTTGTTCCAGGGACCCCCCCAGAAGCAAAGAATTTAGTTAAAAATGTTTGCTTTAAAATGATACGTAATCAAAAATGTGCACACATTTTCAGTTTTGTTTTCAAAAAATGCTCAAATCCTTGAATATATATTTTTTTAAGCTAACATTTAAAACTCAAATCTCTGCTTCTGGGTGGTCCCCTGGAACAACATATTTTGAGATGGGGGGGGGGGGGGGGGGGTCGGCGGCCAAACACATTTAATTCTGGGGGTCCTTGACATGAAAAAGTTTTAGAACCACTGATTTAGAGGAAGGAAGACATTTTATAGAATCGGGTCAATATATTCAAAGACTTGCACACATCTTATCGATTAAAAATAAATAAAAAATAGCCAAAGTATAAAAACATAATAATGGTTAAAGGAGTATTTCACCCCCAAAAATGACTTTTTTTCTATTGATTAGTCACGCCATGGAGACTAGAGTTCAATAATATTTTTAGTTTTTTGTCGCATTCCTAATATAAGACAAAAATGTGATAACAATAAATTTACCCCCATTCGTTCCGGATGGTGACCCGTTTCGAAACGGGTCCCCATCCGGAATCAATGGGGGTAAATTTACTCGAATCAAATTTTTGTCTTAGGAATGTGACAAAAACCCCCAAAAATATGATTGAACTCTACTCTCCATGGCGTGATTAATCAATAGCAAAAAAGTCATTTTGGGGGTGAACTACTCCTTTTAAAGTGGTTACTGACACTGATGCGTTCCCGGTCGTAATAGATTAAGTGCCGTTGGTAGAACAGGCCTGCATGCCCCGAGGTCAGAATACCTGAACGGAGGAGGAGGAGGTTTGACACATGATGATGACGGTAAAGATAAGTCGTTGTGTTGAGAGAGTGTGGTTATCTCACGCTGTCACACACTGTGCATCTGTCTCTCGTCAGCCTATTATTTTGTCAACCTGTTATTCACCCAGACAAAGGAGTAGCCCCAGGGCGTTCCAAGCACGCCCTGTGTTAAACCCAGTGATAATTTTGATTTTGATTTTAGTTTCAGTCATAGTCTTTTGATTTTATTTAGTTTTTGTCATATTTTAGGTGCCGGCTACATGGAGCTGGATATTTCTTAAGCTAGATATTTGTTTTGTGCTGTTGGGGCTTGCAGCCACATGAAGCTGGATATTTTTGAAACCGGATAAATAAGTGGAGAGAGATTGCAAAAATATCCGATTCACTGGATCCGTGTAGACGGGGAAGCCGAATATCTCTGAAGACTTTACTGTGTGTGTGCTTGTTAGACCTAGATATCTTTGTCGTGTGGACCTAGGTATTTTTCTATGTGGATATCTGAAAAACCGGGATATATGAAAAATCCAGCTCCGTGTAGCCATTTAGGCTACACGGAGCTGGATTTACTGTCAGTATGCCCTGATGATGACCAGTTTCTGGTCGAAACATGTCGGCTTTTTAGAATAATGAGATAAAGGTTGTTCCTCCCTTTTTAACTTCTGAGTGCCTGGATCACTTTTTTCTTTTTGATATTTTGTCTTAGTTTTAATCATCATAGCTTAGTTTTTAGCTACTTTTCGTCAGTGGAAAAAAAGGTAGTCGACGGACATTTATCGTCACAGTTTTAGTAACGAAATTAACTGACTGATTACATCGTATGACAAGCTTTACACAGAGCAGGAGCCGCTATTCACCACTTTCCTGAAATGACGGGGCATAAAAACATGCCACGACATTCCAGGTACGCCCTGTTTTAAGCCAAATGTATGCTTTTTCCCCTCCACACTTGCCTAAAATAGCCGATCTACAAGCTCACAACGCCTCGCGCTGCGAGGCGTTGCGAGCTTGTAGATCTGCTATTTTTGGCGAAAGTTTTCAGAATATGGACGCTAGGGTTCAAGTGGTTAATATAAAAAAAGGAGAAAAAAGTTTCTATCACACAAACATTTGGCGGACCCCCTAGGTGTCCCGGACCCCCTGTTGAAGACCCTTGTCATAGCCTTCATATTGTGTCTAAAAAAAATGTATAAATACATAATTAATAAACAAACCAATCATAATGAAGTGTTCTCCATCTCCAACCGTGTGTCGGCAGGGCGTGAGGAGCACCCTGGAGGCGGAGGAGGCTCAGGTGGAGCACCTCAAGGCTCAGCTCAAGGACCTCTTCAGGTTCTCGGAGGACTCTCGCCCCCTCTCTGACGACGTGCTGGCCGTGGTGAAGGAGCACCAGAGGTAAAGGACGGAGGAAGCTGTCCAAACCTCATTCATTAACCCTTACTGTGCCGATCCCGAACAAGTTCTGTTTTTTTTCGGCAAGAGACATTTTTATTTTGCTATTTTACTTACCCTGAGCTGCTTGTAAAGACGTTGGTGGTCCTGGCTCGTCCTAAGGAGCCGAGCTACGTGCTCCGACGATTTATACCATTGAAAATGGCCAGATGCCAAGTTTACAGCCCCCCAATTTTTACTGAATCTATGCTGTCGGCGGCGCGACGTTTCCTGAACTAGTTCGGCTTTTTATATAAAATGAATTAAATACTCGGAGGCCTCACCGAAGCCTGAGGCAAAATTTTCATCCAGGCCGCCGGCCGCGATCTGTTTACATCGGCCCGCGAGAGCGTTGCGCCGCTGAATCGCGCCGCCGAATCGCGCCGCCGAATCGCGCCGCCGAATCCAATGCATTCTCACATCTTTGAAGCTCATTTTCTCTGAACTGTGCTCTTATGGAAGCGGACAAGGTTTATTTACGGCTAAATCGCCGAAAACCGGGCTTCTAACATGAGTGATAGCACCGAGTGCCACGCTGCGAGCTTGTAGACCTGCTATTTTTGAAAAATCATGAACATTTGAATTTTGAGAAGCAAATATTTGAGTTGCAATAATGTTCACTTTGAAAATGAGATGTTCAAAGATTTGCACACATTTTCAAAAAATTGCAGATCTACAAGCTCACAGCGCGGCACTCGGTGCCACGCTGCGAGCTTGTATGTCTGCTATTTTTCAATAGCTAACGTATAAAAGAATTCTGGGTCTTAGGCAGGAACACACTGCAAGATACGGAAGTGGTCGCGGTGTCATCGGATCGTTACAAGTATTTCACACTACACGAGTGTCCTTCTTGAAATCGACTGTCATAATATCGTTGTGGTTGTCACCACACGATTGATCCCCGAAAAGGGATCACACATTGCACAACATTTCACAGGACTCATAGCCGAGTTGTAGACGAGACGAGAGCGACCCCTTTGAGGTGTTTTTGGGCAATGGGAGGGGGTGATGTTGGGAGAATGGACATTAATGCATTTCTGTGAATACCAGAAAATAAGAAATAATTTGACATAATGTAAGATGCCGTGACGGAGGTGCGGATTTATAAATTGGATAAACATAATTAATGCCGTTGGATAATTGGCGGTTAATTAATTCGCGCGGATGGATTCGGATGACCTCAAAAGCCTATCCGCGCATCACTAGTTTCCATGTAAGTTCATAGCCTTCAACTAGTTAAGGATAATCACAGGTTTTCTTCTGCAAGGCTGCTCATTTTAATTTATCATTTATATCCGGGGAAGAGATTATAAGTCGCACCTTCCAATTAGTGGGACATCTCATTAATGCAGGGACGCGTTGTTATAATCTGTTATCCGTTGTAAGATATTCTGTTGGTTATTGTTGCACATACTATATACACCCAATTTCTAAAGGAATCTTACAGATCGCTGCTGTTGGGGCTGAAAATCTAGTATCTCCAACATTTTACGTGTTTTCTTTTTGAAAAAGAACTATTGTGGCGGAACTATTGTGCCGCAGCACGTTTCCGGTCGGACATATTACTGTACTGTACTGTACCGTACTGTACTGTACTGTACTGTACTGTACTGTACTGTACCGTACCATGCTGTACTGTAGTGTACTGTACTGTACCGTACTGTACCATACTGTACTGTACTGTACCATACTGTTCTGTACTGTACCATACTGTTCTGTACTGTACTGTACTGTACTGTACCGTACTGTACTGTACTGTACTGTACCATACTGTACTGTACTGTACTGTACCATACTGTACTGTACTGTACTGTACTGTACCATACTGTACCATACTGTACTGTACTGTACTGTACCGTAGTGTACTGTACTGTACTGTACTGTACCATACTGTACTGTACTGTACTGTACTGTACTGTACTGTACTGTAGTTTATGGTACTACTGTACTGTGCCGTACTGTACCAGTGATGTCATTACGTGCGCATCCCGCATCAAAAACTCATTCAAGTCACTCATTCATGTCATGGTCCTGGGGTCCCGGGGATGCGCCTCCATTGGAGTCCATGTTAAAATAATTTACTGTGTCGCGGTAAAAAAAAATAAAAAAATCCACAGACACCACCATTGTTCATGGGTGAAAGCATCCTACTTTACCCTACGTTAACACAAATAAAATCCACGTAGAAAGTTTAAACAGGCGATAGAAACGTCAATGTTTTGATTCCACCGACGTCCGACGCCATTTTGCGCGCGTAAACTTTATATTGAGGACTCATAAAACCTTTCTGGGACCCATTTGAATGACCACCTGTGGGTCCCGGGACCCATTACATTGAAAACCTAGTAACATCACTGCTGTACTGTAGTGTAAAAGTACTATATAAAATCCAGATATTAAAGTTTGTATTATTATTATTATTACCCTTATTATTATTATTGTATTATAATATCTATCTATCTATCTATTGATATATGTGTGTATCTAATCTATCTTTCTGTGGCTCTCAGTATAGATAGATGTGCTATATTAATTCCATATATTATTATTGTTAATAATATGTGTTTTAATTATTATGATTGTTTTTCTTATAATTGATTCTCTATAGTACTATCTATCTATCTATCTATCTATCTATCTATCTATCTATCTATCTATCTATCTATCTATCTATCTATCTATCTATCTATCTGCAGATAGATAGATACATCTATGATCGATGTATCCATCTATCTGATGCCTCTCTATGGGGGGAACTATTGTGGCGCAGCACGTTTCCGGTCGGACATATTTTACCGGCGGACGCACTCCCTGTTAGAAACTGCGCATAAATAAAATGCCTAACGTTATGTGGCTGTAATGGGATGTACATACATGAAGATTATGGTAATGTGATCGGGACTCGTGCCTAAGTGATGGACTGTACTGGAATGTGGACAGTAGTGCTATTGACTCTGCAAACGTGAGTACATCATTTGTTTAGCTAACTGTTAGCCTTGTGTTGACTTTACGTCAGCAGCACGTTACGTCAGCAGCACGTATGGCGCTGGTGTGACGTGGGACGTCGGCACGTGTGCCACGTGATCAGTCCTAGCCAATTGGAGTGCTGCATTTGGTCGTGTCGCTGAGCTCCGCTCTGTCTCTCTACTCTCTCTACTCTCCACCCCCCCATCCTCCCCCCCCATCTCTGTTGCTTGCAGCTTGCAGGCAGTTACTTAGTTGGAGTGCGTTGTGTTTACGCCCATTTGTGACGCAAATCGCGTCGCCGGTCAACGTTGGATCATTCCGTCAGGAGTGGCTGCTCTGCATGAGGCAAATTTTGTTAAATTGAAATAAATGCGGTTCAAAGAGTGGCATGTTTAAAATGTGGACATTTTAAAATGTTCACGTTTGTTCGACGTGGTGGCTATGTTTGTGAGAGGTGTTTGTGGGAATATGTAGCTAAACATTCTGGTTTATGATTGCCTCCAAGTGCTCCAATATAGATGCTTGATATCATGACAGAGTCAACTCTATGACGAGGCGCCCCCTAGGGGTCTTGGGTTGTAAAGACAAAAATGACACTAATCAAATAGTAGTCTGGGATCACTTCACTTTTCGGGTTTGTAACCGGTCTGGAGCGGAAACCACAAAACGTCATGTTGTAGTACTCAAAGGACTACAATTTGCCGGAAAGATCAAACCGGATTCAGTTTTAACCCAAAATATTCCCCTGCGCTCAAGGACACGCTTTTAGGGCCTACCTAATCAACCAAACGGAGGGAACCAAATCAAAGCGATGCCGCTTCTTCTAGTGGTTTCCGCGCTTTAGGCGTGTTGTGAACGAACACCAGGCTTTCTCTCAAAAAGCCTGGTAGGCGAGGTTAATCAAATAGTGCTGTAAATAGTAATATAAAGAGTAAGTATATAAAATGTAAAAAGGTTTTAGGAGAAAGAGGACAATTGGACACACTGCATTTTCAATGCCTCTAGGTAGTACTACTACATCTCATTAGTCCTAAATCTCATTAGTCCTAATTTGGTTAGGGTTAGGTTTTAGGGTTAGGTTTAGGCATAGTTTTACTGAGGTTAGGGTTAGGTTTTAGGGTTAGGTTTAGGCATAGTTTTACTGAGGTTAGGGTTAGGTTTAGGCATAGTTTTACTAAGGTTGGGGTTTGGGATTTCACTGCACCAGCTGAGCTGCATGTGGTGGAGTCTCCACAAATGTGCGTTCTGACATTATCGATGAGATGATTGAGATTGTCTTGTAAATCCTTGCTTCTGTCCTTTATTAACTACATACAAGTAGCTATTTGCCACTATTTGTTTAACCCATTTAGAACGGGTACACATTATTGCGTATCATTATTTTATGCTTTAACTAACTGAGGGCACGTTCTCACCCAAAGTCCGCTTAAAAGGTCCGGATCAGGGACCAAATGTTTACATTGTTGCATTTTGAATTTGGTCCGGTTAGCGTTCACACGGGACTTTTGTTAAAAGAACCAAATATGTAAACAAAATGACATGTGGACGTGGTCATACAGGCTGCTGCTGATCTATTGACAGAATAGGCTATTCCTATGGAAAATTACTTGCTGCCTATTCTAATTAATGTTGTGTTATTAATCACAGCCGCTTCCTATATCTTTTTTTTTAAAGAAGCGAAACTCACACATTTCAGGCAGTAATTAGCGATGGATGGATGGAGGAATATCTGTCTCTTTTTCTCTCTCTCAAAAAATATAGCCTAATATAAAGCCTTCTTCTTGATTCATTTAACAATAAATAGCGCAAGAACGCGTGGCCAAATAAAAACATAATAAGCGTCACCGTTTCCACATCAAATAATCTCTCTCTGTCTCTTTCTTTCTTTACAAGCAATGGGTCCATAAAGATATTCCCTATCCTTATCATGTTGGATGACGCTACATGAATAAATAACCTAAATAAAAACAATAAAATAATGCATAGCAAATCCCTATTGTCCCAAATGTTGAATCTAGCATATGCGTGTGAGCCATATAACTTTATATGCGGTGGCGCATGCTTAAAAATAACATATCTAACAGGATGCTATGTTGTAGATCTGTTCTTTTTAACGACAGGATTCATTTAGCTCTGAAACAGCGTAACAGTGTAACAGTGTAAGCTTGCAAATCAGTTATTTTTGCGCACAGCACACGATGACAGGAGTAGGCTATGGACATCTTACTGCCGTCCCAACAAATTGTGAAAAGTTTGACTCATGAACGCCTGTCCTCAGGGGAACAGTGAGAGAGCGAAAAGAGAGCGAAATCCTAATCCCTTGAAAGAAAAGCCAAGTTTGACATTTCCTTGTTGGATGGAAGTTATGCGCGCATCGCGCCTGGCTCCGTCTACTCCCTTGTTACACACAAGATGGTGACCTTACTTTTATTTGTGACAGTATTTGCGTCAAAACAAACAATGATCACCGTGTTCGGAGAGCGACCCCTGGAGTCACCGCACACGATGGGCCACCAGTTCCCATGTAGCTTACAAGACACCGCCGTGACTGCTCACAGGGAGAGGAGATGATACAATTATTAACGTGTAGCCTACTGCAGCTAATCAAGAAATATCAGCGGTTGGGTCATATCAATAGTGATTCCCGTAAGAAATTCATGCTTTTAGAACTAATTATTAATCCAGCTTCACAACTGCAAAACATAAAGATTGACGAGTGTAGGCTAAGCTGTAGCTGAAGTTAGAATTGCTTCACGAGTAGTCGTTTATTCTTTTTTTCCATATTGTTTTTCAATGAACAACACACAGTGCAGAATGTAGTAGGCTGATCAGACATAAGTTTGGTCCTCTATAAAGTCCGGCTCCGTTCACACCAGCAGAGGACTGGACCATGGTCCTTTTGGAAGCGGACGAGTCCTGCCTTTTCAAGAGGACCATGGTCCGGACCAAACAAAGGGACCATGGTCCCTTTGCACGTTCACACCAGCGGACCAAAGGAGAAAGAGGACCATGGTCCCTTTTAAGCGGACCAAATAACCCTGGTGTGAACGCCCCCTAACTATTGGTGCCGCACTGTGAGCTTGTATATCTGCTATTTTTGAAAAATCGTGAACATTATAATTTTGACCCGATTCTATAAGCGTCTTTTGAATGCTTCTAAGGTTTTTTGAAAAAAACTATGTTTCTATGTCAGCAATCTGGCTAGCCATCGTCACAGAAAGGTCGTTTTCACTTAACTGGAGCTCAGTTAGTCTGTTCTTGAGAGACTACTGTGTCAGTGGTTCTCAAACTTTTTCATGTGAAGGACCCCCAAAATGATATTTATTTGGCCACGGACCCCCATCTCAAAATATTCAGTTCCAGGGACCACCCAGAAGCAAAATTTTAGTTACAAACGTTCGCTTTAGAAAATACATATATTCAAAGATTTGCACACATTTTCACAACTTTTTTCAAAAATAGCAGATCTACAAGCTCACCGCGCGGCACTCGGTGCCGCACTGTGAGCTTGTATATCTGCTATTTTTCACTGGTTAAAGCATTCAATACTTAAGTTCTAGGCCTATTAAATTAAAGTCCTTTTTGATGTTTTCACCGTTGATACATAATGCGTGTGTCGTCACGTGGAACCCATGAAATTATTCTGGGACCCATTATATTGAAAACCTAGCAACACTACTGAACCTCTCCTCTCTCGAGGTTAATTCTTTACAGATATGTGTATTAATGTATTTATGATCAACACAATCTACCAAATGGGTTTAATAGCTTCTTTTCATTCAATTCTGATATTCATTCATATGTCACACGACAATCAAAGGACCTTCATGTACCTTATTGTCGTACTTCCCTCAGGCAGTTTGCAATAAGATATAGAGGTGCTAATTTATGGAATGCCGCCGATCCAAGGATAAAAGAATCTTCATTACCAGTCTTTAAAGCCAACTACAAAAAAATGCTCATAGCTAAAAAGTAGTAGATATGTTGATATGTGTACAGGTCTGTAGGTAGAGTTTGTTGTATTTATGCATGTACTCCATTGTATGTAAACTATACTTAAGCATGTTTATTGTACAGTACGTATTATTGTGTGATGTTTTATTTAAATCTTTTATAATATGTATACTTATGTCTGATTTTATAAATTAGGGGAAGTTCTTCATAAGCCACCAGGCTTCTTAACTTCTCCTGCACAATATGTCACACAAATGTATTGTTTCTTGTATTTCAACTATGTGCTAATATATAAATACAAAAAAATACAAATCCTCTCCTCTGTCCTCAGTGTGAAGTGTCGGTGCACCCGGCAGTGCGCGGACGCGGAGGCGGGGCTGAGGCAGGTCCTGCAGGACCCGCTGCACGTCTACGCCCAGTGGGCCAACATGGTCTCGCAGGTCCTGGAAGCTTCCAACGAGGTCAGCGACTTCTCCCACATCGCCATGCTGGTGCAGAACATCGAGGTGAGAGCACGCCACGCCACGCACGCACGCACGCCTACTGTGTCTTTTTCTTATTGTTACCGTAGGTCGCATTTAGGGAGTGTACGTTAAATATCCACTAGAGGGTGCTGGTTGACAGATTTTATCTTTTTAAAATATGTCATTGCCC
>NC_137827.1:54548413-54565913 GCF_963921795.1 Nannobrachium achirus | reverse complement strand
TATGGTAATTATGTTTTTTTTTTCATAATTACTCTTACTTGCAGTTGCCTGGTCTGGATTCTAACATGGTGAAGTTTGTCGCAGTTGGCTTGACTTTGTCAATACAAACATTTCCATATGAATGTACATCAATTTTTATTTAATTTTATGTATTATGACTTTGAATTGCTCAGGGTAGTTTGACCGTTTTAGTTTGAAGTGACTAAAATGATGATTGCAATGGAACACATCTACAACTATACTGAAGTGAAACAGCAATGTAAAGTTTTTTTTTAATCTTTATCAGAGTTTTTATCTTTATTTTTGAGATGTCTGATGTCTAACTGAAGGCTTGAATAAAAAATCCCAGGTCAAAACACAGTGGATTCTACTCGTCTCTCCTTCATCCTGGGAAGATGAAAAAAGAGCCTCTGTCAGTCTCCTGGCTTCTTCCACTTTCCTGCCTTATAACTAGACCACGGTACAACTTTTTTTTAACTTTTTTTTACAGCATTATGGCCGGCACCCTGTTCTTCATTTAGAGGTACTGTGTGTTCTTGTACCATTTACCAATTTGTTTCTAGGGCTTCTGAAAGTTTTTTTCCTTTGACCTCAATTATCTCAGAAAGTAAATTTCTGATGCTCCTTTTTCATCTGTACAGCTTTCGCTCTCCCTCAGGTTTCTCCACAGCAGAACACCACAGCAGGACGAAATTTTTATGGTGAAAGCTAAGGTTCCGACTCTATATTCTCTGAAATTTTTGTCAATTTTCGTACATCCTACCATTTTCAATTTATTCCGTCAAAAATGAATGGCCGTCTATGGTGGCAAGGGTTTTACCCTTAAAACCCTTAACATTGTGGCAGTCAAAGTGTTAAGTTATTTATAAAGAAAAACTTTATTATTGTAAAATTATTATAGAAAAGCAAATACAGATATAACATTCTGCTGTATTGTATTGCATTAACCATCAAAGTCAACTTCTATTCAAAAACAACATTCACAATTCAGACTGTGAAAAGCACAATAACAAACACTACATTTCCCATCAAGCTTTGCGGCCCGTTTCATCATTCAGATGCGACGGTCCATTGTAAACAACCATTGCAGCCAGCGTTATAGCCTAGGGCTAGGCTATTCAGTTGCTGTTGGGATTAAACTTCCACGCTTCCACGTCATCCACGCCGATGTTCGCGAGAACAACGCACACGCACGCGGCCCGGTAAGTCCAATGCCAAAGCCATCCGACTTTGCCAAACGGGAAGTGAAATGGGCCGAGGTCCAAAGTTCGCTGCGCATCAATCATGTAGTGTACGGTAGTGCCGCGCTGCGAGCTTGTATGTCTGCTACTGCAGGAGCTCGCGGGGGCTGAGAGAGCTAGTGTGTACTAGTAGAGGGGAGGGGCCGAGGGGCTGCCTGCAGCACGTTGTTTGTGTGTGTGTACTGGGCTGGCGCATGTGTGTCTGTCTGCTCCTCCAACGAGAGCCGTACCGAACGGTAAAACGTAATATCGATACTACCGGTACTACGGAAAAGCCGTATTGTACCGAATGCATTTTTTTTAGTATCGATATTTATCGATATACCGATATTTTTGACAACACTAGTCTCTTTGTACTCAACTAATACAGAAAGGGTCACATTCTCATACATAATTCGGTAGTCAGTGCGAATTATTATTATTAGGGAAGAAGTTGCAACATTCTTGCATATAGGATACGTTTGCTCCACTTTGTCAACCGCAACAAGGAATCGCTTAGTCCACGTCTGTCCACGGGACATGTATATATCCAAGCTGCCTAATAATGCATCCTCCATCTCCCTGTGTTTCTTAATTCTTCAAGTTCAACCACAATGTAACCAGGCGGTGACCAAGCAGGCGGTAGCCTAGCCCTATTTACCTGCAGTCGGAAACGGGCGATCAAAAAATAAAACGAGTGGCGGCCAGCAGAGCAGACTCGCAAAATCTTGCAATAAACCAAACAGCAACTACTTTAGCAAGATAACGTCTCTCTCTCTCTCTCTCTCTCTCTCTCTCTCTCTCTCTCTGCGCTCCACGCATGAAGCGCTATTTTTGAAAAAGTCGTGAAAATGTGTGCAAATCTTTGAATATATGTATTTTTAAAGTGAACGTTTGTAACTCAAACTTTGCTTCTGGGTGGTCCCTGGAACTAAATATTTTGAGATGGGGGTCCGTGGCCAAATAAATATCTTTTTGGGGGTCCTTCACATGAAAAGGTTTGAGAACCAGTGACATACAGTAGTAGTCTCTCAAGAACAGACTAACTGAGCTCCAGTTAGGTGAAAAGGACCTTTTCTTTGACGATGGCTGGACAGATTTCTGACATAGAAACATAGGTTTTTCAAAAAGTCTTAGAAGGATTCAAAAGACACTTATAGAATCGGGTCAAAATTCAAATTTTCACGATTTTTCAAAAAATAGCAGATCTACAAGCT
The DNA here is from genome assembly GCF_963921795.1 of Nannobrachium achirus. Classification (NCBI taxonomy): domain Eukaryota; kingdom Metazoa; phylum Chordata; class Actinopteri; order Myctophiformes; family Myctophidae; genus Nannobrachium; species Nannobrachium achirus. The sequence goes on along the minus strand of NC_137827.1, from coordinate 54,563,476 downwards.
CGCAGCGCGGCACTCGGTGCCGCGCTGTGAGCTTGTATATCTGCTATTTTTCAATAGTTAAAGCATAAAATAATGATACACAATACTGTGTAACCGTTCTGAATGGGTAAAAAATATATGGACATATTGTGTCAGTGTCATGTGACCTATGACGTCAGACATCTCTGATGTCAGACGTCAGTCATGACCCCATTGTGGCCACATTTTGTCCTACTTGTGTCAGTCTCTTTCAGCGCGACCACTTCTCGCCCTTTCGGAGTCTTACTGGTTCATTTATCCTCGTAAAATGCCTTTCTTTCTTTCTTTCTTTCTTTCTTTCTTTCGTTCCTTCTTTCTTTCTTGAAACTTTCTTCCTTTATCATCTCACTCTTTTCCTCTTTTGTCTCTTGGCAATCTTCTTTCTTATAGTTCCCATCTTTCTTTGGCCTTGAAGCGATCTTGGTAAATATACACGTGGTGTTCTCAGGCATTGACACTAAGGCTTGCCCACCTGCCCCCGGCAGGTAAATAAAACGTCAGGGCAGGTGAAGTTGGCTTTCAGGTTGCCCGACAGGGCAAGTGCTCATTTGAGAGGGGACACAATGTCTATAAACACAACACGAGATATCTGTCTAAACACCTGAACGTGGCCAGTGCGCTGTGTCTTCTGGTCTGTGGAATTTAAAATAAACAAGTGTGAACCCATAGAGATATTCAATCATAGCTAAAGTATTTGGTATTTGGATTTGGAGGTATTGAGGTATGACATTTTATCGCACAGGCCCAGAAAGCAAAGAAATAAGTGTTAAATTGAGCAGTAATTAAAATCGTACCTATCATTTTATAAAGGACGATTTACTTTTCGGGCAAGTGGGCATTACCTTCGGGCAAGTAGAACATGACCTGTACTTGTTGTGCCTCTGAGACCTTAGTGTCAACCCCTGTGTTCTAGTCCTCACATCCATTCTCCATGTTTAATATTTCATTGGGTTCAGAGATAAATAAATGTATCGTGGACATGCTCGTCAGACTGCCATGAGTGTGTGTGTGTGTGTGTGTGTGTGTGTGTGTGTGTGTGTGTGTGTGTGTGTGTGTGTGTGTGTGTGTGTGTGTGTGTGTGTGTGTGTGTGTGTGTGTGTGTGTGTGTGTGTGTGTGTGTGTGTGTGTGTGTGTGTGTCAGTGTTGTTTTTTACAGCACATTTTGATTTAATTGTGGGCTCGCCTGTAAGGCGAGCACACTTTAGATATTGTCATTATTTATCTATCAGGCAATCAGTAGACGGGAACTTCGGTTCCTTTCTACTCCTACATACTTAGTGAGAAAATGAAAATAAAAACATCAATGTGTTCAGCTTACAGTGGCGAAGTGTGCTATTATTTTTTATAGCAATCGGCCAAATGGTGGCGCTGTAGAAAGCCTTCGAAAGTGCAAACTTTGAACAGATATAGCTCATGCTGTGTTTGAGGTACAGCCATGAAACCCGTATACACGTATGTGTCTCCGAATGCCGAACAACTTTTACGCTCTGACTTTTGACCTCTGACCTTTAGATCTCCCACAATTTGGAATTATATGAAAAACAGTAAAAGTCTTTACGTGCACAAAACTTTTTTCACATGAACTTTGGACCAATACGGTCAAACTAGTCTGGTCGGATTTCTTTTAAAGTGAAATATATTTTTTTAATAATTCAATCAATATTGCGGTTTTATGCAAATTATTCTTCGGCCTCTAAATCATACATGGAAAGTTACACGTTCATGGCATTTGGCAAATATGTAGAGGGTTAGTCAAAGTATCACTGAAACCAATTTTATTCCAATCGGCCAAAGGGGGGCGCTATACGAAGCGTTTGAAAATTCAAACTTTAAACGGGCATAAGTCATGCCTCGTTTCGTTTGAAGACATGCAACTTGCTTACATGCGTGCTTTGACTCAAGCGGAAGACATCTGTGTCTTTGTTGAGTAAGCTCCGCCCTTAGATTTTCCGCCATTTTGAGCAGTTTGTAAAACGCTTAAACCCGCTTTTATTCTGGAATTTTCGAGTCACGTCCACAAAACTTTTTTTACATGAACTTTGGACCAATATCTAAAGATCTGTCAGATCGGATTTTTTTTTTTTAATTGAAACATGCTTTTTTAATAATTCAATGAATATTGCAGTTTTATGCAAATTATTCTTCTGCCTCTAAATCAGGGGTGCCCACACTTCTTTGACGTGAGATCTACTTTTAAAATGACTAAGTCAACATGATCTACCCATCCAAAATGTTTTAGCTGAGGGCCTGAGGGGGGCTTTGGAATAGCAGCACTGTTGTTACATTTTAGACAAACAAACTTACTGTAAGGGGGAAATAAATGGGAAATACTGGGGGAAAAAATCTTCATCCCATTCTGTATAGAAGTGGTAGGTTTTGGGGTTCTTTGTAATGCCACTGACTCTTGAACAAAGTATTGCATTGGAGGTTTGCCTACTTTAGAAGCCATGAAGGGAGCTGACAGGCCCTTCTTGATGTCATATTGACATATTCTTTTTATATTTTAATTATATATTTTTAGAGGCATGTCATGTGGTCTACCTGCACACCCTTGGTGATCTACTGGTAGATCACAATCTACCTTTTGGGCACCCCTGCTCTAAATCATACATGCAAAGTAACATGTTCATGGCATTTGGCAAAGATGTAGAGTGTTAGTCCAAATATCACTAAAACCAATCCTACTCCAATTGACCAAAGGGGGGCGCTATATCATTTTGAGCAGTTTGTGAAACGCTTAAACCCGTTAGGATTTTTTTTTGCAATGTGCATGAAACATTCTACACATAATCTAAGGACCTTTATATAATATGCCCATGAAGTGCACACACAAAAAAATAATAATATATATATATATATATAGCTGCAAGCAGCGATAAAGTGGCCAAAGCCAAAAACACCTCAAATCATGAACACAGCCTGCAATGTGCGTGAAATCTTGCAAGCACATTCCCAATAGGTCAAGGAACAGATACCACCCTTCTTACATTGGCATGTTATAACGCCACCAGCGGGTCAACTTTTGCACAACACATTTTTGGAACAAAATGGACCAATCTTTGACGTCAGTAACGTCAAAGAGAGCACTGCCTGCGATCTTGACATTTTGTACTTTTATAGCCATTGTTTTTTGGCTTGAAGCGAGCCCACAATTGTTTCGAAGGAACAATATTTTCTAGTGACTCATTACGACTGTCGGTTCTCTAGTTATGAGCCGTTGAATACAGCGTGTCTCGCCCAAACATGCAATGCAAGCACCGGAGCCGAGACACAGGCATTTCTGCAGGAAAGATTTACAGGAAGCGGACAAGGATCTCATGTTGCGATGACATCAAATCATTTTTTTCCCCTGTGGTATTATTATAGGCTAGCTTTATTTTTCACCTCGGATACCAGTGCAATTGAACGAAGCTTTGAATATTCAAACTATTTGGGTCAGCCCTACACAAAGCGCAACACCCTCCTGATGATGGGTCAGCAGTGGTGGCTAAATCCTCCTCCTGGCTTCCTTAAAGGGGTCAGAAACCCCGCCTCTTTATTTGTTTTACAAACAAGCTGTCTGAGCTTTTATCCACGGAACCAGTGAAGAATGGACGCTACTAGGCTATCGCTATAGCTATTTGCTGTGTAGTGTGTGTGTGTGTGTTTGTGTGTGTGTGTGTGTGTCGTGACAGTGCGCGCACACACGCGACGTCCACACACGAAAACTAGCAGATCTACAAGCTCGTGAAAGGGACGCGTTGTGAGCTTGTATATCTGCTATGTAGCTATGTAGCCTAGCTAACAGCCGTAGCATAGCAGCTTCTCATGTAGACACGTTGGTGTCGGCTCTACGGCTAATAGCTAGGCTACATACATAGCCTATATACAAGCTCACAACGTGTCGCTTTCACGACGCGTTGTGAGCTTGTAGATCTGCTATTTTTCGTGTGGACGTTGTGTGTGTGCGTGCACTGTCACGACACGCACGCACGCACACACACAGGCTACACACTACACAGAAAATAACACAGGCACCACACAGTGTAACTGTCTGTTGACGGAGCCTGCTCTTCGTTCTCTCTGGCTGAAACAAGCAAGCATACCGTGAAACCACGCCCCCCCTTGATACAACTCTATATTAAACAAACGTTAATATTAATTAGATATGCCTACGTCACGTTACACCACAGAACATTGATAGCTAATATTTAATGAGTGGCGCGAAAGAAGTACTGGAAGTACACAGAAATAGCTACAGAGACAGCAGAAAGCTCTGAATCCCCAAGCCTATGGGCAAATTGAACCATATCACTGCTCCCTATCACAAGTCACTCATTGATATAATATATATTTATAGAAAAAGTGATTTTGTGTTTCATGGACCTTTAACTCCCCTCTCAAGGTTCTCTCCTGCTCCATAACCAACAAGAGGCTCTTTCTGCCGCTATGCCTCTCCTTCAAGCTTCTGTCTTTCTCTCCTTCCTGGTCATCCCAATGGCTGTGAGCATCCTCCACACTGATTGGGCAGGGAATCCTCTACAGCCGACCTTGACTGGAAACAGACTGAAAATATCCTGTTACTTGGGGCTCTTCCTTAGGGTGGATCTTAAATTACCTTTTTCTGATTTTCTTGAGTCTCACCCCCCAATTATGTTCCAATGTACAAAAAACTGCTTTGGTTAAAATTTGGTTGAATTTCAAGCATATTTAGAGGTAGCTCAATCAAGTCAAAGATTGTACATTTTATTGGTCAAAATCGAATTGCACTGCAGGCACATTTAAGTTATACATTACACATTGTTCTTATAATAAGCACAGAAATGATATTTTTTAAGCTTAAACCCAAATCTGATTACATGTTTGTCATATGTCAAACCAGAATTAATGTATTGAAGGTAATAGCAAAGCAAAGAATGACAATTTGCAATTTTTCATTTAACGTGCACAATGACATGTCTTTATCTTCAGTCATACTCACAGCACACAGCCCCACGTCCTTGTTTACCCCCAAAACCCCCGAAAGTCACTGCAGTATAGAAATTCAGTAGTTACTGATCAATTAAAGTTTGTTTACGGCTATCGGGATACTTGTGCCGATAGTCCTGCAAAATTTGCAGCAAGTATTGGAGTTGGGACTCATCTTTAGTAATGAGACCACACTATTCTTCCACAATATTCTTGTATTAGGTCAACCCCACGCTCTGCATGATCAACAACATTCATCGCCTTCACTACAGCCAGAGCTTCTTGGTAGTCCTCCCTGGGCTCCCACTCAAAGCACCTTGGAAAAAATCTTCAATGTTCTTCCTTGCAATTGTTCCAAGGTCAACAGTAATTCTCTTCATATGCCCCTGTTCACCATAAGTGATTGGAAAACTTTTGAGAAGCAGCTTTAGACACCTCAGCATTTATTGATGAACCGGATACCTCGCTGCTCGAGGTATCCGGTTCAGAGCTCCAGGAGCTACCCATCATGCCTGTTGGATGGCAAAGGTTATTTATTGTATGAAGATCTGGATGTTTCATGGCCAATTCAAACTGACCTTCAGGGAAGAAAAAGCATGCATGGATTTGTGCATTTTGCAGTTTGCAATTATGTGAAGGCATGGACGATGGCACCTGTTGCTGTCAGCGCTCCACTAAATTACTTGGCAGCTGTTAAAATCGTTGCTGGAATATTCATCAATAAATGCTGAGGTGTCTAAAGCTGCTTCTCAAAAGTTTTCCAATCACTTATGGTATTTTGCTCCAGAGATTGTCGGACTTGCATTGTTTGACAGTCAAGTGAGCGCGCAAACGAAGAGGCTGATGGTGAGAGCCATGAAAGATGGAAATGAAGATCATGAACAGGGGCATATGAAGATAATTACTGTTGACCTTGGAACAATTGCAAGGAAGAACATTGAAGTGCTTTTCAAAATGATGGATCTCCCAGATGACTTCCTTGACGTTGATCCCGATGAGTGGGAGCCCAGGGTAGACTACCAAGAAGCTCTGGCTGTAGTAGTGAAGGCGATGAATGTTGTCAATGATCATGCAGAGCGTGGGGTTGACCTAATACAAGAATATTGTGGTCTCATTACTAAAGATGAGTATCCCGATAGCCGTAAACAAACTTTAATTGATCAGTAACTACTGAATTGCTACACTGCAGTGACTTTCTGGGTTTTTTGGGGTAAACAAGGAAGTGGGGCTGTGTGCTTGTTGTGTGTTGTGAGTATGATTGAAGAGTGTGCAATAAAGACATGTCATTGTGCACGTTAAATGAAAAATAGCAATTTGTCATTCTTTGCTTTGCTATTTCCTACAATACATTAATTCTGGTTTGACATATGACAAACATGTAATCAGATTTGTGTTTAGATTTGTAAGCTTAAAAAATATAATTTCTGTGCTTAGTATAAGAATAATGTGTAATGTATAACTTAAATGTGCCTGCAGTGCAATTCGATTTTGACCAATAAAATGTACAATCTTTGACTTGATTGAGCTACCTCTAAATATGCTTGAAATGAGACTCTTGAGACTCAAGAAAATCTAAAAAAGGTAATTTAAGATCCACCCTACTCTTCCTGTCAAACGCCTGTTCACAACGCTCTTAATGGGACTGTAAGTCCTATGAGAATGATCTCAGCCTCTTGGGACCACAGCTCCACATCCGGCCTCAGGGCTGTCTTCCTCCCAGCTCTACCTTAGTGCTGCAGACGGCTCCAGAACTCCAGCATGTCGTCAGGGGAAACCTGGTGGTTGGTGACCAGGCGGCTGTAGCTGTGTCGTGACCAGGGAACAGCCTCGTTGAACTCGTTTGGCAGGGGCGTTGTGAGCTCCACCCGCAGCTTGTCCAGGCACACGCCCACATAAACGTCCTCGAGGCGTAAGCGTGGAGTGCTCAGAGAGGTGCCGTAGATCTTGGCAGCCAGATCTCCGGAGAACACGTTACCGGGCCCTCCGGCGAAGGCGGGGTACATGTGACCCGGGTACTCCTCTTCGGACATGTACCACTTGCTGTTTTTGTCCCGGATCGGCCCCTCGCCCCTTTTGATTTTGCCTGTGAAGTAGTCCTTCACCCCGGGCTTCAGTCTGAGCAGCTTGTGGACGAGGTACTTTGTGTTGACGAAGACGTCGCTGTCGACCTTCATAGCGAAGCTGGCCCGCGGGCAACGTGTGGCCACCCAGTTATGGCCCATCATGGTTTTCAGGGTGAGGTTGTTGTAGCTATCGACAAAGTCCTGCTGAATAATGTCTTGGTGCTCCAGGCTCTCCGACTCCAGGATGTTCTGCTCTAGGCGTCCTTGCTCGCCTGGCTTCACCCCCAGCAGGAACAACCTCAGGACTCCCTCCTGGTTCTCGTTTGCCCACGTCCGTCGTATGGCGTCTCGACGGTCCACTTGATGAGCTTCGACGGTTACCAGCAACACCAAGAACGGCGCCGCTTTCCCCGCCGGGCATTTGTTTGCCTCGTCAATGATGTAAGGGAACGGCCCAGGAGACAGCGTGGAGCCGCTATCCTCTCCACCTTGGCTGGCATTAGCTTCTGCCAGCCAGTTCTTCATCGTCCAGTGGGGCGTCTCCAACCCATTATCTCCATCGTGGTCCACGGGGCGGCCCACGGGGCGGCCCACAGGACGTTCTACTCCCAAGGCCACAAGCCTGAACATCAAGAGGAGACTGGCGAGTGAAGCGCAGAGCATGTGAAGGTGTGGTCTTCCCCAACGCATTGCAAGCGGGCACGGCGACTAGATTCTACGTCTCATCAAAGGTGTCGCTTAATTTCAATGGGCTGCAGCTTCAGGTATGGAAATCTGGATAAGTGAGAGCTCTCCACAATAGGTAATCATGAATATCACTGTAGATATTCAGTGAGACTCTTTTATAATCTTGAAGATTGTGTCTTGTCATCATAACATCACTATGAGTTGACCATATTAGGGCTGCAACTATGATTTTCCTTACTAACTCATTTGCTGCCAAAAACGAGGAACCCGAGAATTTCGCGATGTACCACCCTGCCACGCCCGAGGAACCCGAGAATTTTGGAAAAAAAAAAAAAAAAAAAAAAAATCAAAAAATGTTTTTTTCAAAAAAAAAATTTTGACCCCAAAACATTTAGTAGGCATGATAGCGATCGCGAAATTGCATGTTTAACCCCCATAGCAACCCCATCTTTCAAACATGGCAGCCATCTTTGTTTACATTTTTTGGAAAACATAATGGCTGCTATCTCATGAATGCCTGAACGGATTTCCATTCAGATTTTTTTGTTTGAAAGCTGTGAGCAATGTGGACACACGTGGTGCATTATCTAGGCATGGGTGTGCATGATCCGTGCACTATGAATTACATGGAAGTCTATGGAGACAGTTTGGCATAATTAGAGTACGAAGGTATTGTTAAATGGCAGCAGATGAGTTAATGTGGTTGCTAACTGTATGCAATACATTATAGTTCTAGCCCAGCTTACCTCTTCCTGGATAAACTTTTAGACAATCAGGAAGCAGCATTCTCGGCGACGTCATCATATAGAGTCCATTGAGTGTAATGGGGGTGTGGTGCGGCATAGCTCAGGGGTAGAGAAACCGTTATCTCCTGCAGTTCAATAATTTTAGTTTGCTGTGTGTGTGTGATACAGTAGGTCCCTTCATTTAACTTACAAACAACTGGGGATTTACACCATTTTCAGGGGCAAGGCCATCAGGGCCCCAGTGTCCTTTAATTACTTAGGGCAAAAAGTCAATGCAGTAATTCCCTGTTGCATGTGTTGACAAACAGGCGTATCCCAGTAGCAATCACAACTAGAAATACTGTTCCTTCGAAACAGTGTGGGCTCGCTTCCACCCAAAAAATAATAGTAAAATGTGTCAAGGTCCCAGGCAATGCTCTCTTTCATTTTACTGACGGGCCCAGTCTCTGACAGCTATACCCTGTGTGTGTATGTACTGTACTGTACTGTACTGTACTGTACTGTACTGTACCTTACTGTACTGTACCTTACTGTGCTGTGCTGTACTGTACCTTACTTTGCTGTACTGTACCCTACCTTACTGTACTCTACCTTACTGTACTGTACCTTACTGTACTCTACCTTACTGTACTGTACCTTACTGTGCTGTACAGTACTGTACCTTACTGTACTGTACCTTACTGTACTGTACTCTACTGCACGTTACTGTACTTTACTGTACACTACTGGACCTTACTGTACTGTACTTTACTGTACCTTACTGTACTGTACTGTAATTTACCTTACTGTACTGTACTTTACTGTACCTTACTGTACTGTACTTTACTGTACTCTGCTGTACCTTACTGTACTGTACTCTGCTGTACGGTACTGTATTGTACCTTGCTGTACCTTACTGTACTGTACTTTAATGTACTCTACTGTACCTTACTCTACCTTACTGTACTGTACTTTAATGTACTCTACTGTACCTTACTGTACCTTACTGTACTGTACTTTAATGTACTCTACTGTACCTTACTGTACTGTACTTTAATGTACTCTACTGTACCTTACTATCCCTTACTGTACTGTACTCTACTTTACCTGACTCCCTTACTGTACCTTACTGTACTGTACTTTTATGTACTCTGTACTCTACTGTACCTGACTGTACCTTATTGTACTGTACTTTACTGTACCTGACTGTACTTTATTGTACTGTACTTTGCTGTACTCTACTGTACCTTTCTGTACTGTATCTTACTGTACTGTACTCTACTGTACCTTACTGTACACTACTGTATTGTACCTTACTGTATTGTACCTTACTGTACTTTACTGTACTCTACTGTACCTAACCGTACTGTACATATTCTATGTGTTCTATATCTATGAATTCTGTGTGTGTGTGTGTGTGTGTGTGTGTGTGTGTGTGTGTGTGTGAGTGAATACACATCAAGAACCCCCCTGCGGGGGTCCCCAAAACACATTTTGGGAATCAGCAATGCTCCCCCTGGAACCCCTGGGCTTCCCTGAACCACACTTTGAGAACCAGATAAATAGCCAATGAAAAGCTTTTTCATAAACATAACTTTTTCATCTACAAGCTCACAACACTGCACATTGTAGCTCAACTTCATAGGATTACAGTATTAAGTGGTCCATCTATGTTTTTTATTAATAATAAAATCTGCAAAGTAACAAGTAACTGAAGCAGTCAAATGCTGTATTTATAGTAGAGTATAAGTAACAAAAATGGAAAGTAGAGTAAAAGTACCTCAAACATTTACTGTAGGTACAAGTACTTGTATATACTTGAGTAAATGTACTTGATTACTTTGCAGCACCACAGAACAGCCAATGACAGACAGGCCTTTAATCACAGCTGTGTTAATCAGTAGAGTGGAGAGGGACATTTATAGATATTTATAGTTTTAACTCAGAATATATACATCACACAGCTTAGATATTTGGATCAAATCAGAGAGCAGACCTGTGTGAACGCAATGATATAAATAGCATATCTGAAGTGTGAACATTGGAGCCACAGCGCCTTAACATAAACATGGGTCCCTTTCCTCTGTCTACACTCTGTCCCCACTCACTAAACCCATTGGAAATGCATTGGGTGCTTAAAGTTAAACATTTTTATTTTTTTATAATTGTGGGCTAGCCTGGAAGGCGAGCACACGTATGTTATCTTCATTATTTATTTATATACTATACTATACTATACTAGTCAGTATCTCCTCAAAACTTTGGCGCGATTCATCTCCTACACGCTTACACCTTTCAACACCATTCAAATGGTTATGTGTTCAGCTTACTGAGGACACGTGTGCTTGTATTTTTCGTTTTGAAATGTTTTGTAGTATAATTATAAAAAAAAAAAAATGTAAAAATAAAAAATTGAGCGTTAATTATGTTAATGAGGTTGGGGGCGTGGTCTGCGTTAATTATGTTAATGAGGGGTGTGGTCTGTTAATTATGTTAATGAGGGGCGTGGTCTGTGTTAATTATGTTAATGAAGTTGGGGGCGTGGTTAATTATGTTAACACTTTGTAAGCCCCGCCAGAAACCCCTGAACACAGGTACAGCCGAACAAATCTCCTATTTATTTATAAACATGTTTTAAAAAAGTAAAGCACGAAATCATAACAACACGCTCGGATCACTCCGTGCAAGCCAGCAAACCGTGCATAAAGGAGTTTTTTTGGTCACCCAACCTTTTTTTTTTTGTCATTCAAATATTTTTATTTTTTTAAACAGTATATAAACATCAACAAATATATATATGTATAAATAAAATACCAACACAAATACACATATAAGAAAAACAAAAAACAAAAGAAAACAACGGCAGTCGAGCTAAGCTAATCGGACAACACCCCTTCAATCCTTAATTAAACATCAGTAGTGATTGTGTACATCGTAATGCATACGTAATGGTTCTATACTAAATGGACCCTCCCCTAAACAATGTACCTTCCGGCAAACCCTTGATATACAAAAAGAAATAATCCCACATTAAATGGAATTTGCCTTTAACATCGTTCTTTCTGGCGATCATATATTCATATGATGCAGTCTCGGTCATTAGTTTAGTCCAGTCTATGAGCCCTGGCGTGACAGAGCTCTTCCAATTTCTCAGAATGATCCTTGATGCTGTGATGAGGCCTGCTGTGATGATTGCCTGTTGTCCCTTGGTGACTCCCTGTGGTAAACCCGTGGTATCTCCTAAGAGACAAAGCCCTGGGGACTCTGGTAGACTCACACCCACCCAGTCACCCAGTTTACCGAGCACTTCTCTCCAGAAGGGTAGCACCACCGGACAGTCCCAAAAGGCATGCAAGAAGGTTCCATCCTCTCCCTTACATTTCCAACATCTTTTGTCTTCGATCAAACCCATCCTAAAAAGCTTTACAGGGGTATAGTAGTATCTATGAATAATTTTGTAGTGGGTAAATTTACTCCTAATATCCCTTGTGGCCCATCCCACATTGGATACTAGATGCCGCCATTTCTCTTCACTTATTTCCAAATTTAGATCTATTTGCCAAATTAGTCTTAGATTGTCAGTTTTCACATTTTGTAATTCCATTAAACTTTGATAGAACGTTGAAGCTCTATGCAGTCTAGGTGGCAACTCAAAATCGCTTTCTATCATATTAGCTTCTTCTATATCCCTGTTAAGCTTGAACACACTTTTCACACTGCTCCTTAATTGAAAATACTTCCACAATTCTCCCTTCCCCACCAGATTAAATTGTTTTACTAACTCCTGATATGACATGAAATTTCCCTCCTTATACAAATCATCAATCACATCTAAACCATTCCTCTGCCAAGACTCCCAACAAAAAGAGTGTTTACCTATCAAGATACGCGGATTATTCCATATAGATGAGTAACCTTGTTTGTATTGTGATTTCCCCATTAACCTGTGCGCTTCAGACCATACCCATTGAGAATGTATCAAAATGGGGCTCTTCCCCCCCTCTATCATTCTAATCTGAGAGAGCGCCTGTATGGGTTTAAAAGGAGCTACCATACACCTCTCTATTTGTACCCAATCAGGTTGGGAGTCATATTCCATCCAATGCCTCGCTATTTTAGCCAGTTCAAATGATAAATTATACATTTCTAAATTTGGAAGAGCCATGCCCCCGTTCTCCCTAGAGGTATACAACGTTTTCATATTAATCCTCGGTCTTTTCCCATTCCACAGATAATCTCTTACCATTAGATTATATTGTTTGAATAATCCTTTGGAGATATTTACTGGTAGCATCATTGACACATAATTAAATTGTGGCGCTATCACCATCTTGATGGTATTAATTTTGCCCAACAAAGTAAGGTTAATTATCTTCCATCTATCCAATTTAATTTTCATCTCTTGAAGCAGTGGCACTAGATTCATTTCCATTATATTAGATAGATCTGCACTCAGCTTTAACCCTAGATATTTCATTCCCACTGGGATCCATCTGAAAGGGAAGTTGGAAACCTCTGATTGAAGACAAGACCTAGACACCGGCATCACCTCCGACTTCTGCCAGTTAATTTTCTAACCAGATATTCGAGAGAATGTTTCAATTGTATTTAAGATTAAGGGGATAGAGTTAGCAGGGTCCGAAATCAGCATCAAAATATCGTCCGCATACAAAAATAGTTTGTGCTCTGCACCCCCACCCCACACACCCTTGATTCCCACATCAGCCCTCAAAGCTGCCGCCAAAGGCTCCAGAAATACGGTGAAGAGCAGCAGACTCAATGGATCCCCTTGTTTCTGGCCTCTCGTGAGGCCAAAAAGGGAGGACCGCATACCATTAGTCAGGACGGATGCCTTAGGAGACCGGTAGATAATCCTAATCCACTTTATGAAACCCTCCCCAAATCCATAAGCCCTCAGTGTATACAGAAGATACTCCATCTCACACCTATCATAGGCTTTTTCAGCATCAAGTGAGAACGCCGCAATGGGCGTGTCGGCGCCACGGTTTGCCCACATAAGGTGTAATAACCTCCTCACATTATCCGATGATGCACGCCCCTTCACAAAGCCCACCTGAGATGCATGCACAATATGTGGTAAGGACCGTTCTATTCTCGATGCCAATACTTTGGTGAGAATTTTGCCATCCACATCAATCAAACTTATAGGTCTATAACTCCCCGGTTCTGTAGGATCTTTGTCTTTCTTTAGGATCAACGTAATTATAGCTTCATTAAATGAGTCTGGTAATTCCCCCACCTCAAATGATTCATTGTACACTCTTGTCAATATTGGTGCCACCAGGTCGATATATTTTCTAAAATATTCCACAGGTAGGCCGTCCATTCCTGGCGACCTACCCGTATTCAATGATAAAATTGCATTTCGGACTTCTCCTTCCCTAATGGCTCCCTCCATTTGTCCTACTTGTCCTTCTGATAATTTTGGGATATTTATATTTGCAAAAAAGGCTTCATATTGTTCTACTGAAGGATCTACTTCAGATTTATAGAGTTTCATATAAAAATCTCTAAACACTTCATTAATGTCCTTTGTGCTTGTCACCAGTTCACCATTTGTATTTTTAACTGCTGGAATTATGAAGCTGACATCTTGTTTTTTTAATTGCCTAGCCAATAATTTACTGTTTTTTTCCCCACTTTCATAAAAGTTGCTCTTCATTCTAAACATTGCATACTCTACCTTTTTATTGTATAGCTCATTTAGTTTTAATTTCAATTCGCACACTTTTTTAAGTCGTTCCTCATTATGATCATCTGCTAGTTCCCTCTCTGCATCCTTAAGCTGGGATTCTAATCTTATCATTTCCTTTTTACTGTCCTTTTTCTTTTTACTTGCATGGGCTATTATTTTTCCTATTGTTAAAGCCTTTGACGCTTCCCAAACTGTACCTAATCTCTCAGTTGATCCTATGTTAATCTCAAAAAACATTTTAAGGTCCTCTCCTAATGAGTTGGCAAAAATATCATCCTGAAGCAGGGACACATTCATCCTCCATCTGTTAGACCTAATAACATCTGACCCTAGCTTTAACCCCAGTTGCACAATGGCATGATCCGTCAATGCAATGGGTCCAATTGTACAATCAGCTGTTCCCTCTATAAGATCTTTAGATATCAGGAAGTAATCTAAGCGGCTGCGACTTTTATGCATGCTTGAATAAAACGTATATTCTCTATCTCTTGGGTGCACTAACCTCCAGATATCCGTCAGGCCCAAATCTCTCATCATTAAATGTATGGCTCGTCTGTCTCTTGGTACACTAACCGTGGAAGTTGTTTTATCCAGCAGCCCGTCTTGAACTTGATTATAATCTCCAGCTATAATCGTATGACCACCTACAATCTCTCCCATCATTTTATTAACCTCATGAAAAAAGTCAGGCTCTTCCTTATTTGGGGCATATATATTACATAAATTAACTTTAACTCCATTTATTTTAGCCTCCACACATATTATCCTCCCTTCATTATCTTTGTGTTGTTCCAACATAACAAAGTTTAGATTTTTGTGTACAAGTATTGCAACCCCACCGCTTTTACTTGAATAAGAGCTATGAAATAACTGACCTACCCATCCTGTTTTAAATTTAACTATTTCT